>NC_090323.1:67005681-67305681 GCF_040869045.1 Eurosta solidaginis | reverse complement strand
ATAAGCTAAATCTTTGCAAAAAAGAGTTTTATATCAATGGTATTTCATTTCCCAAGTGGATTTATAACAATAAATAGGAAAAACTTCAAAATTAAAAAAAATGGGCGTGGCACCACCCCTTTTATGACTAAGCAATCTTCTATGTTTTGGGAGACATAACTCGAAGAAAAATTAACGGATCGTAATAAAATTGGGTATACAGATTTTTCCTATAGCAGGAATAATTTCTAGAAAAAATGGACGAGATTGGTTAAAGACCACGGCCACTTTTATATAAAAGATTTTTAAAAGGTAGTAGACGAAAATAATAAGCTTTATCTTAGCGAAAAAGAGCTTTGTATCAATAGAATTTTACTTTCTAAATTGAATTATAACACTAAATTGCAAAACACTAAAATTTTTGAAAATGGGTGTGGCACTGCCCCTTTTATGACTAAGCAATTTTCTATGTTTCGGGAGCCATAACTCGAAGAAAAATTAACATATCATTATAAAATTGGGTACACATATTTTCCTTTTAGTAAAAAATATTTCTAATACAAATGGACGGGATCGGTTAAAGACCACGGCAACTTAGATATAAAGCAAGTTTAAAAGCTCGTAGACTAGAATAATAAGTATAACATAGCAAAAAATAGTTTTGAATCAATGATATTTCACTTATCAATTTTTATTGTAAGAGGAAATGGGGAGACATTTTTTTACATGGGCGGTGGAACGTGTTATGTAGGAAAGTAATTTATCTGAAATGACATGTGCAATTGAAGCTCACGCTGAGTATATAATGTTCAGTTACACCCGAACTTAGATACCTCTACTTGTTTTAACATGCCTAAAACAAAAATGATTTGGGTAAACGATTACTTTTATGGGACTTAATTTTATTGAAATACTTAGTAATATGTGTTATTTTATATTAAAAACTACAAATAGGGCAGAAAATACTTACTAGATGTTTAATTTAATCAGAATAGCAATAAAAGCTAAAATAAGTCACCCGAAGTAAACGATAGTAAAAATAAACGGAATATAAAATTTATATAAGCAATTATGTATTTTGTTTCACACGAAAAACACCATAAAAGTTGATATATTAACAAAGAAGTGCATAAATTTACAGGTAAACTTTAACAATTTAAATCCTTAATTTTCGAAAGACAAGAAATTTCAAAATAATGAAAGGAAAAGTTTGTATTTAAAATTCATTGCTAATGTCACATACAAAGCATATACAGGGTGTTATGTTACCAACATACATACATCATTTTAAGGCTACATTCTGTGGTTGATTTCAATAATAAAGGTACCTTAAGATAATTATCAGGCATGTTCCTGTTTTCGAACTCGAGCAAATTTTTCTAATTTGATCTGAAAAGCACCTATGATTTTCCAAAATCGAAAAAAGATTTTTATTTCATTTAAAGAAGCCTTAGTCTACTGAAATTTGAATGTTATAAAGAGCGTCAGATTTCTCAAATTGTTGGAGAAATTTTTTCGCGCTAGTATCGGCCTCGCGATATTATTGAAGTTCGAAGTACTCGTAAATGTCGCAAGTTATTGACATTGCCTTTAATCGCTGTATTAGCATTCCGGTAAGAAACCAGGAGCCATAAATTATAAGCTTGCCAGCTTTACGAGCATTTCGAGACTCAAGAGTCGCGCGGGAAACAAAGTTCTGATTTTTCGAGTCTCGAAAATATCGCTTGTGTTCGAAAAGAAATCGTAAGCTATACATGCAATACAAGCAATTCAGCCACTACATTGAATGTCCAGAAGCGGCCAAGCTTAACCTTATTCCGAGATTCGATAACCTCGCGAGAAGCATAGCTCATCAAGCGGAAGCAGAAATTAAACTGGTAAGCCTGCGTGCTTTATGAGAATTTCGATAAAATCGCGAAAAGCCGTCGCTTTCGTCCGCGAAGAAATCGTAAGATTGTCATATAGTACTCGCAATCAGTGTTGCCGTTTTTGGTTACTTGTTACCAAATTTGGTTACCGAAATTTCGTTTCGTTACGTGGTTACCGCTTGCCTATTTTGGTTACCGTTTAAACTGTGCACTTTGATACCTATAAATTATATTTTCAAGCTTTATTTTGTAACGAGTAATTTGCAGAGTGATTTTGATATATTAAGAGAAATTTGATTTAAAATTCGATGGTGTAGCATCTATGTAAAACGGCAACACCGCCATCTGTAGATATTCGTTATCGCAAATCTAAGCATCGATCTTTGCCAAATTCTTGTCATCGCTGGTTATTATCGTTTTTTTTTTTGGGAAAAGTTTGATGTTAAAAGAATGGGATTTTTCATACTCATACCCACACAATACTTAATAACATGATTTTATGTTTTTGTTTTATCAAATTTTATGTAAAAAAAATTAATTCTTAATTTGTTTCTAACTGTTTCCGTTATATATACGCTAAGATAAAATAAGATAAAATAAAACGCAAGCTTTTTCGGTTTGGTTACCATTTTCCACTTTTGGTACCTTTTTGAAAAATTAAAAAAAAAATAAAAAACAAGTAAGGAAGGCTAAGTTCGGGTGTAACCGAACATTACATACTCAGTTGAGAGCTATGGAGACAAAATAAGGAAAATCACCATGTAGGAAAATGAACCTAGGGTAACCCTGGAATGTGGTTGTATGACATGTGTATCAAATGGAAGGTATTAAAGAGTATTTTAAGAGAGAGTAGGCCATAGTTCTATGGATGGACGCCATTTAGGGATATCGCCATAAAGGTGGACCAGGGCTGACTCTAGAATGTGTTTGTACGATATGGGTATCAAATGAAAGGTGATAATGAGTATTTTAAAAGGGAATGGGCTTTAGTTCTATAGGTGAACGCCTTTTCGAGAAATCCCCATAAAGGTGGACCAGGGGTGACTCTAGAATATGTTTGTACGATATGGGTATCAAATGAAAGCTGTTAATGAGTATTTTGAAAAGGAGTGATCCTTAGTTCCCTAGGTGGACGCCGTTTCGAGATATCGCCATAAAGGTGGACCAGGGGTGTCTCTAGTTGTACGATATGGGAATCAAATGAAAGGTGTTACTGAGCGTTTTAAGAGGGAGTGGGCATTAGGTCTATAGGTGGACGCCTTTTCGAAATGTCGCCATTAGGGTGGGCCAGGGGTGACTCTAGAATGTGTTTGTACGATATGGGTATCAAACGAAAGGTGTTACTGAGCATTTTAAGAGGGAGTGGGCATTAGGTCCATAGGTGGACGCCTTTTCGAGATATCGCCATTAGGGTGAGCCAGGGGTGACTCTGGAATGTGTTTGTACGATATGGGTATCAAATGAAAGGTGGTAATGAGTATCTTAAAAGGGAGCAATCCTTAGTTCTATAGGTGGACGCCTTTTCGAGATATCGCCATAAAGGTGGACCAAGGGTGACTCTAGAATGTTTTTACGATATGGGTATCAAACGAAAGGTGTTACTGAGCATTTTAAGAGGGAGTGGGCACTAGGTCTATAGGTGGACGCCTTTTCGAGATATCGCCATTAGGGTGGGCCAGGGGTGACTCTAGAATGTTTGTACGATATGGGTATCAAACGAAAGGTGTTACTGAGCATTTTAAGAGAAAGTGGGCATTAGGTCTATAGTTGGGCGCCTTTTCGAGATATCGCCATTAGGGTGGGCCAGGGTGACTCTAGAATGTGTTTGTACGATATGGGTATCAAATGAAAGGTGGTAATGAGTATTTTAAAAGGGAGTAATCCTCAGTTCTATAGGTGGACGCCTTTTCGAGATATCGCCATAAAGGTTGACCAAGGGTGACTCTAGAATGTTTGTACGATATGGGTATCAAACGAAAGGTGTTACTGAGCATTTTAAGAGGGAGTGGGCATTAGGTCTATAGGTGGACGCCTTTTCGAGATATCGCCATTAGGGTGGGCCAGGGGTGACTCTAGAATGTTTGTACGATATGGGTATCAAACGAAAGGTGTTACTGAGCATTTTAAGAGGGAGTGGGCATTAGGTCTATAGGTGGACGCCTTTTCGAGATATCGCCATTAGGGTGGGCCAGGGGTGACTCTAGAATGTTTGTACGATATGGGTATCAAAGGAAAGGTGTTACTGAGCATTTTAAGAGGGAGTGGACATTAGGTCTATAGGTGGACGCCTTTTCGAGATATCGCCATTAGGGTGGACCAGGGGTGACTCTAGAATGTTTGTACGATATGGGTATCAAACGAAAGGTGTTACTGAGCATTTTAAGAGGGAGTGGGCATTAGGTCTATAGGTGGACGCCTTTTCGAGATATCGCCATTAGGGTGGGCCAGGGGTGACTCTAGAATGTTTGTACGATATGGGTATCAAATGAAAGGTGGTAATGAGTATTTTAAAAGGGAGTAATCCTCAGTTCTATAGGTGGACGCCTTTTCGAGATATCGCCATAAAGGTTGACCAAGGGTGACTCTAGAATGTTTGTACGATATGGGTATCAAACGAAAGGTGTTACTGAGCATTTTAAGAGGGAGTGGGCATTAGGTCTATAGGTGCACGCCTTTTCGAGATATCGCCATTAGGGTGGACCAGGGTTGACTCTAGAATGTGTTTGTACGATATGGATATCAAATTAAAGGTATTGATGAGGGTTTTAAAAGCGAGTGGCCCTTAGATGTATATGTGAAGGCGTTCTCGCGATATCGACCAAATGTGGATCAGGTGATCCAGAAAATCATCTGTCGGGTACTGCTAATTTATTTATATATTCAATAACACTAACAGTATTCCTGCCAAGATTCCAAGGGCTGTTGATTTCGCCTTGTAGAACTTTTTCATTTTCTTCTACTTAATATGGTAGGTGTCACACCCATTTTACAAAGTTTTTTCCAAAGTTATATTTTGCGTCAATAAACCAATCCAGTTACCATGTTTCATCCCTTTTTTCGTATTTGGTATAGAATTAGGGCATTTTTTTAATTTTTCGTAATTTTCGATATCGATAAAGTGGGCGTGGTTATGGTCGGATTTCGGCCAGTTTTTATACCAAGATAAAGTGAGTTCAGATAAGTACGTGGGCTAAGTTTAGTAAAGATATATCGGTTTTTGCTCAAGTTATTGTGTTAACGGCCGAGCGGAAGGACAGACGGTGGACTGTGTATAAAAACTGGGCGTGGCTTCCACCGATTTCGCCCATTTTCACAGAGAACAGTTAACGTCATAGAATCTATGCTCCTACCAAATTTCAAAAGGATTGGTAAATTTTTGTTCGACTTATGGCATTAAAAGTATTCTAGACACACTAAATGAAAATGGGCGGAGCCACGCCCATTTTGAAATTTTCTTTTATTTTTGTATTTTGTTGCATCATATCATTACTGGAGTTGAATTTTGACTTAATTTACTTATATACAGTAAAGATATTAAATTTTTTGTTAAAATTTGAATTTAAAAAAAATTTTTTTTAAAAAGTGGGCATGTTCTTCATCCAATTTTGCTAATTTTTATTTAGCACATATATAGTAATAGTAGTAACGTTCCTGCCAAATTTCATCATGATATCTTAAACGACTGCCAAATTACAGCTTGCAAAACTTTTAAATTACCTTCTTGAAAAAGTGGGCGGTGCCACGCCCATTGTCCAAAATCTTACTAATTTTCTATTCTGCGTCATAACGTCAATCCATCTACCATGTTTCATCGCTTTAACCGCCTTTGGCAATGAATTATCGCATTTTTTCGGTTTTTCGAATGTTTCGATATCGAAAAAGTGGGCGTAGTTATAGTCCGATATCGTTCATTTTAAATAGCGATCTGAGATGAGTGCTCAGGAACCTACATACCAAATTTCATCAAGATACCTCAAAATTTACTCAAGTTATCGTGTTAACGGACGGACGGACGGACATGGCTCAATCAAATTTTTTCTGGATCCTGATTATTTTGATATATGGAAGTCTATATCTATCTCGATTCCTTTATATATGTACAACCAACCGTTATCCAATCAAACTTAATATACTCTGTGAGCTCTGCTCAACTGAGTATAATAAATGTAAGGCGCGACAACCTCCGAAGAGATCTTAGGCCGAGCTTCTCTTCCAATTTGTGCGTCGTGCTCCTCTTGATTTTCCCTACAAATTGGCCGGACGGGACCTACATATTTTATGCCGACTCCGAACGGCATCTTCAAGGTAGATGAGTTTTCACTGAGAGCTTTTCATGGCAGAAATACACTCGGAGCGCTTGCCAAACACTGCCGTGGGGTGATCCCGCTTAGAAAAATTTTCTGCTAATTGAAAAACCTTATTTCTAAAATGTTGATCTTGCTTTGTCCTAGGTGAGAACCCAGGGCACACGGTGTGGTAGGCGGAGCACGCTACCATCACACCACGGTGTCCGCCATTGAAAATTTGAAAAATTCCGGTTAATAAAAATTTAAAGTAGCGGCAACCCTGCTCGCAATATAGCGATTCAATGGAGTATTTCGTGAGAAGCCCATTTCTCGAGTCTCGAAACTCTCGCGTGTTTTCGAAAGTAAATCGTATGTTATGCATGTAATACTGCCAATATAGCGACTACATTAAACGTCAAGAAGCTAGCGAGCTTTACGGATATTTCGAGATTGAAGAATCTCACTAGGAGCTGAGCAATCGAGTCTCGAAATTCTCGCTTGTGTGTAAGCTTTAACTAGAACAGCAAAAAGGAGATCGTATATTCAAAATCTAATAAATCTGTTTTGTGAAAGCAGGCTGGTGTATCTTTTCCCACAGTTAGACCCAAAATTGTAGGCCTCTTTCGCAATGGCATTAGCCAAAAACCTTAAAATCTTATACATAGGTACGTAAAAAATCACCCTGAATATGTAGATATATGTACAAATATATGAAAATATATTGCAGGTTTGTATGTACATAAAAGCATTCATTTCATTCTTGAAAATCAGTGGAAAAATCCGTTGAATTAACTCAGGTACCTACATAGATACGGCAAAGCAATGCATAAAACAGGTGCAACATAGAAACATACATAGCTATGTATCTAGGTACTATGTTATTTGATTGGTGTTTTTATTTATTTCATTTTTGGAGCTAATAAAGTTCGGGTTACAAGTAAAAAGTGGAATAAGAATATGGTAAATAGTCATCATAACAATATATTGTGTTGTAAATGAAAGCCGTAACAACGGACAAGTGGATCCAACTTTGTGGCGCATGGCGTTCTCGCGGTAATGACCCAACAAAAGGTATTGAAACAAACAAAAAAACAAGGGAATGCACCTTAACCTTACCGAAATTGTTGCTGTTGATTTCAAAGATTAGGACGTAAAAACCTTGGCTTAACATAAAAAAGCCCATATGGATGTATGTGTGTATGTTTAAATTGAGTATGTACATATAAAGATACATACATAACTGTGAATTGTAACAGCTGGGGCTTGTAAGTATGTAAATAACAACATACGTATGTATGTATAAGGGCAATAAAAAACACATTCATGTTTTTCGGTTTTTTATCGCAGTCAAATGCAAATTAGTTTGCGGTCTTTTTACAACTTTCTTTCAAATTTTTGAATATTTTACTGTCAGTTGTTATTTTTTTCTAAGTTTTGATTGAATTGCTCATTGCATGTGAGATTATGAAAAGTGAATGGTGAAAATATACATATGTGCCTACATATTTAGAAATATACATACTTACACCTTTCTATGTATATTTACATGTAATGTAGGCTTAGCTTTTGTTTTTTGTTTTATAAGCATAAATAAATATGAAATTTCTCCGAGCTTAAAACCGTACTTTCATTGCGGTAACCCACCAAAATTGCAACATTGTACAAATTAATATGCATATCACAGTAACAAAGTTAAAGTTGCTGCTGTTGTGGCCTTTCTAACCACAGTCAAAGTACAACCCGGAGATTTTAGGGAGGGCAGTATTTTGAATGATATGACGTCTAGAAGATGACACAAGCAAATAATGACCGAGTCACAATGAACTTTTTCATATAGATGTGTTCAATGCAATCTTATGCATGCCAGTAACATCGCCACAATAATGCAAGATGTTGGTTGCGTTTGTAAATGTAAAGGAACTTCAGACTGAGCAATTGAGACTCATTTCACCTTGCCCATTCACGCACTATTAACGTCTTATGTGACGGGGCTTCAAGGGAGGCACGATTCGGGTGAAACCGAGCATTACCTAAATACCTAGCTGAGTGCTTTTCCACATACCCCGCGGGTATTTTGGAAAGCATAACATAAATACTAAAATTGAGAAATCAAAATATTTGGGTTAAGAAAAACAGCATGTCCTTTCTCAGGTTTTTATCCAGTAACCCATCGACACATATTGCAGTGTCCCTAAGAACTTAGAATTTTAATAAACTGGAACTCTTTCTTAACACAATAAAATCAGACGGGTGAGGTCAATATTACAAAATGGAGTCGCATTTGACAATACTCGCCCTAGGCAAATGGATTTCACTAAGGAGCTTTAATGGTAGAAATACACTCGGGAATGTTTGCTTACCCACTGCCGAGGGGCGACTCAAAATTGCAAGTCCGTAAAGGAGAAGATATAGCATTTTCAGGTCAAATGAAACTTTATTCAATTCAAATGAAACTTTTTTCATTTTGAATGAAACTTTTTTCATTTTAAATGAAACTTTCTTCATTTCAAATGAAACTTTTTTCAAGTCAAATGAAACCATACTACTAAGGTAATTGTCAAGATATATATATGTCGTACTTTATAACGCTATTTATCAAATTTTTCTTTAAGACAACTATTTCTAATAAGCCACATTGAAGGCAAAATTTTTGCTTAAATTTTCTTTATGAATTTAAGCTGCAGTTAAGGTCGGCTGAGTTTACCTTGTCTTTTGATCGTTTCAATTTTTTAATAGATAAATTAGCAGGGTTATACACTAGGCAACTTATATACTGCAGTTTAACCACCCACTGAAAATAAGCACCTATATTTTTTATTTGTATCTACTCTTATATGTATGCCCTCTCCGACCCAAAAACATCCGCTAAAAACGTTGGTATACATGAAAATTATACAATCAAATGAAAATTTTATAGTGTTCATAGTGTTTAGTGTGACAAAGTGTACCACAAATCGATGGCACCGATTTTCTATGTAATTAATGGTATAATTTTTGTAAAATTTATTTATGTTTCATTTGTAATTTTGTGAACCGCCACATCTAAAAATATTACGCCCCTGATGATGCCAAGGAAATTTGGCGAAACGTTGGGCCGTAAGGTGGAATAAACTTTGTTTTTATTCGCACTACAAGGAAATAGATCAGAATAGTTTAAAGGAAACTTAATCTCCGAAAATTTTTTTATTAGGTCATGAAAAAACCCTTAAAAATCAAAGTCAAAAAAGTAAAAAAAAAAATGAAATTTCGCAGGCTCGAAAGTTATTTGTTTGGGTATGCGTAGTGAAACTTTTTTTCCTGACCCCAAATACTATCGAAAAATCGATGGCGCGATATCGGTTAATAAATCGACCCACTCTAATATCTATATTCTAAGTATTACATTTATATACAATATACAATGAAAAATAATCGAATAAAAACAAATATAAATGTTTTCAAAGGCCCAAACGAGTGAAGTGCAATGTAACTACGCCATAGAGTAGAAAATATCACTTTTTACCGTTTTTTTTTTCAGCATAGTTAAAAAAGATCTCTCCACACTCCACATGCTCTACTATATAGTTGGTAAAAGTAATGTTTCTCTCAATACCTTGCTATTGTTCTATGTTGTTTGGTAAGACGTTGGTCAAAGAGAAAAGCATAATACAGAGGATTCAACCGATGTGTTAGTTGGTGTCAGACAGTGAATAGGAAATACGCTCACATCATGCTCTTTGGTTCCTTCTATTTGTTCTCTACGTTGCTTTATTCCTACGTTATTAACGAAATATAAGAATAGTAGATACAAGTAAAAAATATAGGTGCTTATTTTCAGTGGGTGGTTAAACTGTAGTATATAAGTTGCCTAGCGTATAACCCTGCTACTTTATCTATTAAAAAATTTAAACGATCAAAAGGCAAGGTAAACTAAGCCGACCTTACAAAGAAAATTTAAGCAAAAATTTTGCCTTCAATGTTGCTAATTATAAATAGTTGTCTTAAAGGAAAATTTCATAAATACTTAGCGTTATAAAGTACGATATAAATATATTGACAATTACCTTAGTAGTATGGTTTCATTTAACTTTAAAAAAGTTTTATTTGAAATGAAAAACGTTTCATTTAAAATGAAAAAAGTAACATCTAAAATGAAAAGTTTCTTTTAAAATGATAAAAGTTTCATTTAAAATGAAAAAGGATTCATTTGAAATGACAAAAGTTTCATTTTACTTGAAAAAAGTTTCATTTGACCTGAAAATGCTATATAGACCCACCAATAAATACCGAAATGATCAGCATGACGGGGTGAGTTCATCTAGCCATGTTTGTCTATCCGTCTGTATTCAAACTTGTGCCTCAATTTTTGAGATTTCTTGATGGCATTTGATGAGCGGGTATATACATATATCTTGTGTCCGATTATATTTGCGGAAACGGTCAGATCGGACCATTATACCATATATCCCTCACACAAACTATTTTTAGATAGTATAGCCCTCAGCGGGTTAGGGGGATTAGAATATACCCGCGGTAGGTATGCCTGTCATAAGAGGCGACTAAAATACCAAATTGATTCGAGGGGTTGTGTAGCCCAACCCTCTCAAGGGGTTGCCAGCGCAATATATACATATCTTCTCCAACCCAACTGTCAACCTCACCTAACCGTGGCGAATCCTGTTTCATTGACAGCCGAGGCCCTGGCGACCCCAAGTTCCTCATGGAATTAGGGGGTGGGGAAGGCGGGATTGGCCCGGAAGGTTTAATATGGTCATATAAATCGTTCCGGAGATGGTTGGGCTAGTACCTTAATAGTGTTTTGTTACCGGAACGTACCGAATCTATATCCCACAAATGACCATCAACATCGATAAAACTCCCCAAATCCTTCGGGGAGTGTCTTTATCGTAAATACAGCAACAACAACACGGCTTTTTGTTATATTTTTCTGAATTTATCAATTTATATGGCATATATTGTTTCCTGAGAAAATCGTAGGCATCGATCGTATATATGGTATATATTCCATACAACCTATTATTCAGATTAAAGGGTCTTTTGTCATATCTTCCTCTATTTTTTCAGTTAGAAGCTTCAAATTTTATTAGATACGTTAGCATGTTGTATACACAGTTATCTGAAAAGCTCGTCAAGATCGGTAGCATATATAATATATATTCCATACAACCGATTGTTCAGGTAAGAGGCTCATTGTCATAGCTATTTCATGCAGATAATAAGAACCGTCAACTGATTAATTTGATAATAATTTAAAACAATATATATAATACATTCTAAAGCCGTTTGGTTATTTGGACATTGAGACTAAGATGAGAACATTGCTTAGCTTCATTCATGAAACAAACGAGTCTCGTTCTAACTTGTTTCTACATAATTGAAAATTAACTTTTTCCTTAATTTTTGTTTTTTTGGATCTACGTTCGTTTGGCCAATCTTTCTCAATATCTGGAATGAAGAGGAATTTGCATTATTATCGTGTTCTGAACCATTCTGCGAAGTAGAGGTTACGATTCCTTTTCGAGACTCGATAGCTAGGCTTCACGCGAGATTCTATTGACAGTATTATATGCACTATTATATATTTTACTTTTAGTTTTGTGAAAGTTTTCAACTGTGTTGTAATACTTCCTATGCAGCGATTCAATTGAATAGGTCGCGAGCCTTACGAGCATTTCGAGATTAAAAATATCACGAGAAGTCGATACTCACGAGAAATTTTTTCTCGAACAATTTCGAGAAAGCGGAAGCTCTACTACAATCTTCAAGGTTAAGCTTCTTGATTATTGATTTTATATTGATTTTTGTTAAAGTGGCAAATCTTGCAGCGTAAAAGGTCGAGACTGTTAGGCCGCTTTACATTAGATGCAATATACGCCGAGTTCTTGAAATAAACGCTGCACAAGTCAAAACATTAAAATAGTCATTTTGAATTTTAAATCTGTTCATATACGTTTATCAAGTTAAAAGTTATATATAAAGTTGTCTGAGTCAACTGCAGCAAAATGCCAGCACAAGAATAACGTCAAATTAACTTAACAACTTATTAAGAAGATTTATTAACTTCGATAATGGTCCTTTATGGCAAACACACCCACTCTTATGCTTTACCATTTAACGAAGTGTGTCGAATGAAAATAAAAGCGCATAATCAAAATTTCTAAACATGCACTTTCAACCACCTAGAGACACTTTGCCTTCATACACAGAAGAGTCTATTGTATTACCATTGATCCAATGCTTAATAACAATTACGAATAACGTAGAAAAAAATATGGCACGTACAGCAGGGGGTGTTGAATATAGTGCATGGATTGCTTACTCTATATAGAATCCAAACAATTTGATCTATGCAAGCGTACCTATCTAAGTATGTGTGTTTGTTTTATGGTATGCCTGAATAGCCTTTGTTGTTAGCTGACCAAATAAACGCTAGTAATTCAACGGATCCTTCATTAATTTTTATTCCTACTAAAGCGAAGACGGGTGAATAGTTTTCGAAATTTTACTGCAGTGCGCTTTGTTTCACATCGCGCTGTGGCGGTCAGCTTGACGTTGAGTAGTTGTTTCCTTGAGCGTGAAAGTTGAATGTTATTATGATGGTGTAGTATGGACGTGGGTGATTCGATAAGATAGTGTTATTTTGATAAAACTATTAAGCAATTCATAAAAGGGTGTGAACTTTGAATATGAAGTTAAGAATTGATTATTTTAGTTAAAGAAAAGTTCGTTCTCTTGAAAACATGTTCTGTATCATTAATTTCTTTTTTAAAGCGAGTTTAAACTACAATTAAGATTGACTAGAGTTTAAACCTGCCATTTTGGCCGCTTAAGCTGAGATGAGTACTGATTTTTTATGTGAACGGCCAAAATGGCAAATACGGGCTTACATTTTGGTCAATAACTCCGAAACCGAATAAGATAGATAAATAAAATTTACCCTATATTAAAATAAGTATTAGAACCTTTCGCTTAATGAGTATATTGTGAAAACAGCTTTTAAAGTAAGCCCAGTCTACATTAGGTATATATATGTAAATCGGAGAAAACTGAATTTTTATGTGAAAAATTTAAGTGTTTTCAAGTAAACCTCAAATTTAAGACCTTGTGAATTTCAAATGAGTATTTATGAGTAAATTGTAAACGCAGAAATTTACTTGGATTAAAATTCCTAAAAGGCAATAGATGAATTTTACTGCGTTTTTGTTATGGATGACAATATACCTACTATAAATAAAAGATAGAAGAATAGTTGAAAAACTATGTTGGATATCTCCTTGAGGACAATCGTTTTATCAAAGGTTGTCAACTAGCATCGACAAAATAAATATCCATCCCTAGATGAATGACGTTGATGTCCAATACTGATCTCCAGTCATTACCAAACCTTTTGAGAAATGTCAAATTTGTAGTTATTAAGTTGATCTTAAACATTATTTTTCAACTTTAGAACAATTTGTATATGTATTTATTTAGGTGCGAACGTTTTTTTCCTAGCTTATTCTATATTAACTACTAAGTTTGATATAACCCGATCTCGGCTGCTGTTTTCAAAACGACCTCTATATATATACAACAAACTTTTGAAAAACGCCCTTAATAACGATTTTGTAGTTTTCTGTTTTAGACTTCTGAAGCACGCCCTTTTTCAGAAATCAATGTTTATTCCATGTTGGAATCAAAAATTTAAATTTGATGATAAAGTTTCTTTATTGTCAGACCTGGAGCCATATTGTGTGACTCGATACGAATAGAAATGCGTTTCAAAAGCCGTAAAATCACATACACTTTTTTTTTTAATCTGAAAGAAATTTCTTTCTAATCGTGTACAATCGAGTTTGAAAATCGTGCTATTTGAAATTTTACCCAAAATAACAATTTTTTCTATCCCTTTTTTGATGAAAATAGTTCCATGTTAGTAAAAGTCCAGGTCTCTTTTTATTTCTTTTGTTGTTATAAAACATAAAAAGCTTTTGTGGCATAGATATAGAGCTGAGTTCAAACCCGCCTTTTATATTTGTTTGTGTAGAACACCATATTTCGACGAAAATAAAGACTAAATCCAGCCTTCAAGAGCCGTGTTTTTACACGTATAAACGTCTTCATTTGCGGGTAAAAAAAAAAACGCTTATCATCACTCAGATAATGTTTAGGAGACCCATCTAGCGGCAATTATTGAAGACTCGTGGCAGTGGTTAAATAACCCGCTACAAAACGGGTTGCTAAATAGCGGGTGCGTGTCTCCTGGTGGTCATAGTGTGTAACCTATAGCTAAATCGTCTACAATGAATCGTGGACACACACACTTAACGATCAAAGAAGTGGAGAAAAGTGTAGAAATATAACGGAGAGACACATTTCCATTGCAATTGAGTATAATGCATTCTGAAATTTAGCAGTACTAATTTGCTGCGCAACAATTTCATAAGTGTAGATAAATTTATGCACTTGGCAGTCCATATAAGGTTTAAGTGCATATGTATATGCATTTAAAAAAAACACAGCTAATATCTGCGAGTATACTTTATTCAATAATTTACGTAAACTATATATGTAGTTTCTAAGAGTGGTTTTTCACTTCTAAATAAACTCATGTACATACTTAAATGGGTTGCATCTTTAGTTAAAAAAATGTCTGTCTTATCTTCTCCTCCTCGTATTTGTGTTTACAATTTGGTTGGCCACTCGTTTATTTTGGCTTGCTCGTTCAAAGCCACACGCACAGTTCACATAAATTAGAATTTGTCTTGTTTAGAATATCGGTTAAGTACGCGTAAGCTCAGGCTTTTGTGGCCATTATGTGCTATGCGTTGGTACACTCTTACTCATATTATTTGTTGCTCAACGAGCATTGATCCTGCGTTCACCTCTTTTATTAAATGTTATTCCCGGGCCAACATTTTCGCTTTTCACTTTCAAAATTTTGTTTGTATGTACATTTGTATAATTGTGGTATAATGCTTTGTTTACATTTAGGTTTGTTTGCTCTTCATTTACATGTACACATACAAATATTCACCTTGATTCAATTTTTATTTGAATGTTTATTTTGTTTGCCTGTTAAATTTTGTGGTTTTATTTTGCATTATTTTCATGTGTACACAGTACAAATAAAAGCCAAGCAAAACATATTTTTGGTGTAAACCATATATTATTTACACACATAACTACATACTACTACGTACATACATACATAATTCTAAACTATTGTTGGTATTATTCCATAAATGAACTGGTACACATACAAATTTGTGACCCTTTGTTTTCGGCTCACCTCCAAGTTGAAAGTGGCTGTTACACAGTCCACTATCTAAACGTTCTAAATGTCAAAATTGACAATGTGAAATATTGCAGCCATCATTGTTTTATTGTTCTAGTAGTGGTTTGGATTTCGGTTACTTTAACTTACATGTACCTGTGTATTTTACACATACCTATGTATGTAGTTAACTTTTGTCTGAACGCTAGTCCATTTGACACTCAATATTTGTTTTGTTAACAAAAGTAACAGCTGTTAATGCCATTTATTATTTTTGTGCTTTTATTTGTTTATTTTTGTTTTGTTCTTGTTTTATAAAACTTTGAATTTTAACATATTGTGGCGTCTAAGGGTTAATAGTTATCAATTGGATCCATTGTGACAGAGGCATTGTTTAAATGTAGAACGTTAAGAAACATGATAAAACGAACAAAAGTGTAAAATATAACACTAAAATGTCATATCCATTAGCATAAATTTTATAGTGTTAACATGAATAATGTTATCCCACAGAAGATTCTGATTAACATGCTTGGAAGCAAACAATATTAAGTTGCAACCTCCACCCTCATATCTTGTGTTAGCTCACATACATTCTACGATGACTTATCATAGTTAAAATAGTGAGATAGAGTCCTTTCACCTTCAACCGACCCAAAGCAGCGGGACCTATGTATATATGCTAAGTCTGAGGATTTCGGTGGAAACACCTGCGAGGTTGGGGCATATGTATCATCATGAACTGACGTTTAACCTTGTGGGCAATTTAAGCCACCGTGTAAAAAGTCATGCCAGCTATCCCTGCTTTGCGGTTGCTGAACCCAATTGGGAGTACACATGTCTTACCCACTCTATTGCCAACAAATCATTAAAGGTATCCCTTTTCTCCTGCTGTGGGTGTTGATAGGAATGATTTGTGTGCGCGGAGAGTCCTCATCCCTTCGTTTTACATTACGTTGCTTTTATTCATTGCGATACCTTCGCACCTTCGCAAAGCTCGTAAAGCGCATCGTTATAAGCTCTTTGATAAGCTAAAATAGCTTTACGTATGCAAGGCCATGAATATTGTGCAGCCAATAAAAATCCAAAGATTTCGTAAGTTATATCATATTGTGGCGAATATTGGCATCACTATGATGTTAGTAAATAATCACAACGAAAAAAACAAAGCAGCCCCGCTTATGTACATGTTCAAATTAAAGCAATTATGTACAAGTCAACTAAGGATATTCCGCACATATAACCAGCAGCTCGAAGCGAAGAGATTATTTCACATAAACATATGTAGTCAGCAGATAAGAGCTGTTAATCATACATACCCACGCATATAGCTAGAAGAAAAACATAAAAAGATATGAATGTATATAGCTAAATAACCAAGTATGAGATACAACTGTTCCAGAAGGCATGATCGTCAAAAGTTTAAGACCTTAGGAGAAATAGGTGAACGAGGCTAACTGAGAGTATAAAAGCAGCACGGGCGAGCGATAACCAATCAGTTTGATTTACACACGCTAGTAGTGAAGTATAATTGTAATTGTGAAGTACTACTCCCACAGTAGTCTAAATAAAGACCATTTTGCAATACTGAAAATTGGAGTTATTTAACCTGACAGTTCAGCGATTCGAACGTTAGCAGAAAGTGCATAATTATCAGGAACTCCCAAAAAATTGTAACAATATTATGAGAATAAAAAAAGAAGATCCGGCTCAGAAATTATTCCTTTGAATACCTGTATTTGGAAGCGGGATCTCCAAATGAGTTGGAAGAGGCAAGTGCAGAAAGACTTGATTTCCCTTGGTGGTCCCGATTGACTTCAGTTGTCGCGAAAGAGGGATATCTACGGTATCTTTTTACGCCTCGAACAAAATAGCCTAATAACAATCTATGATGATGATGACGTTTTCTATAGAATACTCCAAAGACCATCACATTTTCACGTGATACTCTTCATGATATTGTAGGGTAATATGTTTGGTGAAGAGAGAAAGATGCACTTATTAGCAAGGATGTTGCTCCGTTGGATTCCTAGGTTGTCATTCTTTTTATTTAATTTACAGATACACACTAAGTAACTATTTAGAATTGAACACTCTAAATACTTGGACATTTACTCTTTATAATCCAAGAGGCCGCATACAAGTCTTATGAAGACTCTCCCAAAACTGCAGTACCGAGGGACGTCAAACGAACTTTCTATTTCTAAAATGCAACCTCACGCGCAGGAAGACCCTTTCAAAATACTTTTCACAATGTTTGTGCGACTCTTGCGCTATTTAGGCTCCGACTTAAGCGCTTTGATCATCGACTTCTCGCTTATTATTATATTTCCTAGGAATGTGCCCATTCTCAGCTTTATGAAAATATATTTCACGAAACCGCTAAATCTTGCAACCTCGTGACCATCCCAACGCGACTTATTGTGGTACCCAGAGTCTCTAAAAATACTTTCTATTACAGAAATGCAACCTAATGAGAAAGAAAGAGCTTTTAAATAAACTTTTTCACATTTTTCATAAGGCGTCTTGACCTACCTATAAAGAGTCAGCTGACTGCGAATGTCCTGCTACTCAGCGGTCTGACCATGAAATTATTGGTCTGTTTTAAAAGGTTAGGTCGAACTGGCCTGTCTATGAGGACCTCACATAGACTGAATGAGTACGTATTACCAGAAGATTGTTTAACGAACAAACAGAAAACCCCTGCAAAAAACCTTCAAGTATTTAGTTTTTGCTTTCTGGAACCTATGCCACTTGCTGATTCTAGATCTGATAGCTATATCGCTCGTAGTACTCTTAGCCTGACAAGCGTATGGCACGAGCACAAAACGTGCCCGATCGTTTCCTCCTCCAACCCGCACTTCCTACATCCGCTATCACTGACCAAGCCTAATTTAAAGTCATGTGACGTTAGAAGACAGTGTCCAGTCAGAATATTCGTTATGAGTCTATAGTCCTCTCTTTTTAGTGATAGAAGTAACTTTATTAGTCCAAGGTTGTAAGATCTACACTTTGCAGCCTCGCGCTTGGGTCCAAGCCCTTCCCGCTTGGTCTTTATCTCCCCTAATCTAATTGAGACCTCGAGGGATGGACCTTTTTTATCTAGTTCAACCGCTTTTTAAATCCTATCCATTCCCATATGCTCTGGGACCCAATATAGATGTATGCCTCTCCCTGTCACGATTCTTTCCGGGGCTTGCTTACACTTAAACACACTTTTAGATGACGATATACTAAGCAGTGCAGCCGTCTGGGTTGTTATCAGGGCTACCAGAATACTAAGCATTGATAGACTGCATACCCTTTCTAATTTTTTATGTAATTTTTTATTGTATAGTATAGGATAGGCTATACAATCGTTGTAAGTACCCAATAAGAGAGAGGGCTATAAACCTACGTACACCCCAATATCCTTTCACATGCTAAAAGTGCCGTCGAGGCCCTCTTCACTCTCTCCTTCACAAAATGATGCCTAGATGTTTTGTGCAAAGCTTTTCTTGCAGGTTGACCCCTCCTAGCTAGCCCTGGTCCAATTAGGGACCTTGTAGCTCTTAATAGATAAGACCATATCCATCTTCTCTGCGTTGGCTGTCAACCCGACATTAAATGCCCAGGTATGTATATCCCGAAGCATCCGATCCATCAAAAAGAGAATCGCTGGAATGGTAATGGTAATTGTAAATGATTCTACCAGCTCGGTTGTAAAAATTTGTGCTTTGTGTTCGAACAGTATGCAGACTACGCAATCTATCGTTTGCAAACATTCAGAAACACCCTTCGATTTCTGTACTTACCCCACTTATCAACTTTAACGACATTTGTAATCTTTCTCCGAAAATTATGACATGCATAAATAGCAAACGCATTTCCCCCATAACAAATTAGCTCCCAATAAGCCAATAAACAAATTCAGCTGCCTCATGTTACCAGTAATTTTACCGTCGCTGTGCACTGTAACTAATGCTTGCACATAATACACAAATATTTGAGTTCAACTGAAAAATAGCCGCAGGACATCGATGTAACTAGCAAAGGCAGTAAACAAAAGGATATAAAAGCGGTCACCTATTCGAAGTAAACGAAGAAGAATTAAAAAAGCCAAGCAGCTCTGTAATGATGAGAAGTTGAATGGTGGAAGCACACAAAGAAAATGTGAAGATGCTACCAATCCTCAAACAGCGGCGGCTGCACCAACGCAGCACTTTGTCGCTGGAGGCGTGTAGGCACATAAATTGCGGCAACAAGCGAAGCGTATCCTTTGAAATTGATGCGATCGGCATACCGCGAACTGCGTTTGTGGCTGACCATATATCTGGTGGACCGAATAGCTGACAGACTGAGTGAGTGGCTGCTGGTTAGTAAGTTGGTTAGTTAGTTAGTGTATTAAAAGTAATAAGGTTGCACATGCGCCCTTTCAATGGGGAAATACTTTTGAATGCGATGCGCGTAGCTGTTACGAGTGTAGCAAACTTCACTTATACATATACATACATACTTTTGTTTTAACTTTTTTCAGGTGCGCCATAAATGAGCGGAAAGGCGTGTACGCACGCATCATGTGAGCAACACCCCGTTCATACGATCGGGCACTAAAATCATTGCTCTTTTGCAAACGCTTCCATGTACAAGCGCTAAGACAAATTCATGCTTACCATCGCAATATGTACCTGGAATACGATCCGTACTATTAACGAGGTTTGGACATCAGAGGGGATGATAAAGAAATATATTAAACCAAAAATGGCTTATGAACGCGTTTTTTTTTTTGCTGTTTTCTTTCTTTGATACATACTAAATATGCAGTTAGGAATATATTTAGGAAGTAATAAAGGCTTCTGGTCCTCCTAAAGTTCAAATGGCAAATGGATTCAAAATAAATTTGAAACTTTTATTGCTTTTGCATTGGCCAAACAGGGTGAAAACTTTAATAATAATGTTGTTGCCCTGCCCGTGGAACTTGAGACTTTCGCTGCGGTATGCGAGGCAACTACACAGCTTCTGTATACTTTAAAAGGTAGCACTAGTAGCTGTTCCTCTGCTTCCAAACTGCAGTATCCACTGAAATACTTTCTTGGCCGAAGCGTCCTCGCTCATTCTCAAAACATAACCTAACCTGCGATGCCCTTGAGCTTTGAGTCACTGCACTATCTCCATATTTACCTAAAACTCTTGCATCTCATCATTATACCTCCTTCGATACTCGCCGTCAGCATCACGGACAAGACCATAAATCTTCCGAAGAGCTTTTGTCTTGACAACCACAAGAGCCATTTCATCTTTTCTCGACACTGCCCATGATTCCGAGTCAAACATCAGAACAGGTATGATTACTTTTCAGTTGCCTTCTCGGTCCAAAGTAACATTTGTTGGCAAGAGTACCGATCCGTTTGATTCCTAATCTGACATTATTTTCGCTGTTAATGCTGGTTTCTAGAATGAAGAAGTTCCTCACAGTCTCGAATTAAAATCCGTCAACAGCGAATGGTCCGCTTCTTTCTTGGATGCCAGCAAGTAACGACGCACGAAAGGTGGCTTGCATGAAGCCCCGTTTGATTTCGAATGATTCGGAGAGGTCCTTTCCAATCGTTACGGAGCTGGTGGTGTTGCTCAACATTATTTGGCGGACCCTTATTAGCTTTGCAGCGAGCTTAAATTCAGACGTAACAGCATACAGCATATTTCCTTCCGCGCTGTCAAAGGCTGCTTTGAAGTGGGCAAAGAGATGGTGAATGTCGATTCTCTTATCGTAAGTTTTCTCCAGGATCTTGCGCAGCATGAAGATCTGGTCCAAAGTAGATTTACCAGGCCTGAAGCCGCACTGATAAGGTACAATCAGTTCGTTGACTATGGAATTCAGCCTTTCGCAAAGTACTCTAAATAGAACCGTATACATGATATTAAGCAGGTTGATTCTGAAGTTATAAGGGCTGTTACTGGCATCGCCTTTATTGTGGATTTGGAAGACCACCACTAAACTCCAATTTGAAGGTTGTCATTAACGTTCCCGCAGTAATCTGCTCTAGTTTTGGAACCATCCGTCAACCGCCGGTAAGGCCCTCTCGAGGTATATATATGTACATGCAAGTCTTCTATAATGCCTTTTACAACTTCTATACATGTTTCGAATGGATACGGACACACTTAATGCAGGTAGACTGATTTCGCCATAATTGAGAGAAGTTTGTGGAATCGCTTTTTGAGTGGATTGGAGAGATCACTAGTAAGTGTTATTCCTGAGGCATGTGCTCATCTTAGCATATGTTGCATAAGTAGGAGTTGATTAATGCTTTTATTTCATGTTTCGCTAGCGTGACGGGTAGTCTCTCGTTTCCCGACAGTGCCCTTGTATTGATAGATATTCGCACTTCTTCGCACTGGTAAAACAGAGATCCAATCGTCAAAGATTGTGGTATCAGATATATAAACTCACTCGTAGTTTAGTGATGAGGAGAAGTGTTCCTCACATAACTTGAGTACGCTCCACGTGTCTATTATCGCCGTCGTCTGCAGGAATTCACATATTTCTGAGTCTTCCTCATCCTCCTAACCGTATGCTAGAATATTTTGGTCTCATGTTGCTTTAAGCTTAAGGAGACGCCATTCTTAATCCCTTAGCTACATGATAACAGTTATTTACTACGACCGCTCAGTGCTGCCGTACCCAAATTGGTCATGTAGACAGCATCCTAATTTTTTGAAACTGCACATTATAAGATGAACTTCAAAGAAAAAGCATCTCCACTGAGAATGCTTCCTACGCTCTGTCTCGAGAAGCCAGCTAACAAGGAGTTAAGCAATTGAGGTGAAAAGATAATTTCTTACAGCGGGGCATTTGTGATGTATTTTTGAAACAAACTCAAAAACTATGCCACGCGAAGGGACTTGGCAAGGCAACAAACAAATAAGAAGGGTTTACACTGTAATGAAAGCCCTTGGTCGGGAAAAATCCTGAGTCGCTCCGGTACATAGAACCAGCCTTCCAACTTAGTTCATTACATCCCAAAAATAATTAACGAAAGAATCGGATTGGTAAGACACTCTAGGCTCGGGATAAGCGCTTCTTACACTTTTACCTTTTTATACTGGGTAGGTGTAATGAATTCTGCAATTGCCTTTACTGGACCTCGCACTGCAAGTACAAGAAAATCTGTTTCATTTTTAAATTTTATAATTATACCTTATGTTCATAAATTCTAGGATTTCATCAAAATCTCGCTAATCATTTATTTACATTTCAGCGCTCATAAAAAAGGTTCCGCTTATCCTGCCAAAGAAAATGATATTTCAAAACATTTGGCTACTCGCCTATTTTCCATGAAATCAAATTAAATTATGTGTGTCCTAAAAATATGTAACCACAAAGGCCTGTCAGCAGCTAACTGCTGCCGTACCTATTTCAAATATTTTTAGTTGTTATTTTTTGCTCCATCTGCTCATTAACTTGCCATAAATTTTTGTGTTTTTTCTTTGGATTTAAAAATTTCTTAGTTATGATCTAAGCACAACAATGAAAATGCATAGAACTTCACCTTTGAACTCACTCGCGTGAATGTGTGTATGCGTTGGAATGTGACTTTTAGTGCGACATATGCTCATGACTGCCTAAGCAGTTGTTATCCTATACGTTTATTATATTTACGTCTGTCCGCGAGAACAATTTCCCTGGTATGGTATTTCAACAAACTTGTTTAATGAGCAAAGCCATAAATTTTTATTTGCTGTCTTCCTTCGCTCACCCACAAATCCCTTTTTGAGAATTTCCCCACATTCCCATATCAGAATGCGCATGCGTGTGCGTGCATTGAACTGCATTTTCCTATATCCTTATGTACGATCCCTTTCTTTTGGTATCAGTTTAATTCTCAGCAGTGTCCTGCGGTTTTGAACAACAAATAATCCGCACACCACAAAACGTTTGTTGATCCTCGCTTTTGTCATCAGCCCCCTTTATTTTTATTTGGACGTTATACTTGGCATTGTCTATCATTTTTTACTCTAGAAGCACAGCCTTTTTAATCCTCATTTTGTTGTCATCTGTTTGTACACAAACACTTATGCATATGGTTGGTACATCTTTCTGCTCGTCTTAATTTCTTTGTTTGTTGTTCTTGGGAAAATGTATCGATTTTGTAGATGCAATGCTAAACCCTTTAGTGACTCAACCGCAACTATTATTATTGAAATAGCTGTGACTCTATCATCTCTAGTTATATTAGAATTTATGTGGAAGATAACAATCCTTCAGATGGGTTCATTTGGCATTATCGTTTTCACCAACACAATATTTTTATTCTATAAATGGCAAAAATCTATTGTAAATACACGAAAACCCACAGTTGACTTTTCTTTTCACTTTTTCGTTGCACGTAATAGAAAATTGATGCTTCAATTAGCTTGAAGAAAACGACAATTCCTATAACTTATAGGTAAGTGACTAACTGGAGTTGGTGAAAACGGTCCTTGAAACAAAGCTCATTAATCATATACGTATTGCAGGAATAACAGCACGTAACATGGAACGCACTGCTCCTCTGTTTCACGGAAGCAAGTTGTTCTCTTGTTCTTCTTTTGAACAAAATTTAAGATGACTCACTACAATCTATTGATGTAAAGCAACGTGAGCAGTTTCAAATTGCCACAACTCAAATCTGTTTGTTCTTACTTCTCAAGGCTCAACGTAAACATTCTCCACGAATGTCCCAACTGACGCAGTTGAAGGCAATTTTGACGTCTAGAACTCTCAATAAAACTCTCGGCGTTGATTGGTGGTAACGGCTATGGCAACTATTATGGAGTGACCTCTACAGAAGCCATGCTTTTCTTGTAGCAGACCACCTGCATCCCCCAGTTTGTGGGGAAGGTCCTTGCTACAAAGCTTTATTGTTTCCGCGTGTGGTATAATATCTATCTTATGTATAAATACGCTACACGCAAATATATCTGCTTCAAAAAATCAAGTCGGTCTGAGGCTTACAATGCCAGGGTAATAGCACTTACCGGGACATCGATATTGTATCTGTGGAGAAAAGTGATTTGAGGTCGAAAAGAGGGGGTGGTACCTGCCATACTTTTTTTCTTTTCCATAGGAGATATATGCTTGAACAGCATAGCTTCCAATATTTTTGATGTCAACATTTTAATGAAAGTTTTGCTGGTTGGGAAAGATGGATCCGAAAGCACTGAACTGGATATTACTAATATGAAAATGTTTGTTTAAATATAAATACGTTTTCTAAAGCATTTTTATGTTGCTTTTCATGGGACTTGAATTCAGGATAATCGGTGTCGTTTGCGAGAACAGTACCACTACACCACGGTGCCCGCCATCACGTATCGTAACAGTCCTGATGTGCGATGCAGATGCCTGGACGCTAACAATATGAAGTGCAACGTCTCTGGGACTATTCGACAAAAAAAATTCTCTTAGAAATTTGTATGACACTCTATGCCTTGCCGACGGCGAGACTCGATGACGACTTAGTGAGCAACTCTATGATTATTACGCAGGCTTTAGCATCCTTCGTACCCCAAACTAAAATCCCACAGGTAATGCTATGGAAAGGGAATGGGAAAAGCTGTTCCCGCCTCCTGACGTCTTCAGCTTGAAAAATTGTTGGGGAAAATATTTTTTATAATTTTTCATTATTTCCATTATATCAACAGGGCAGGGCAGTTAGTGCCTGAAATACGAATACTTGTTAATAATAGAAACTTTAGTTAAAGCAAAAAAAAAATTGGCTGAAAACTTGTTTTGTATGTATCTTTATTTATTGACTTAGTCTACAAACAAAAGTTCCTTACAGACTAATAACAATTAACACTGTAAAATAATAACTAGGACTAAAATCTTAGAATATAGTATTTAGAATCTTATAAAAACACTTTTCGAGGATGAAAAATGAAATTGGAAAGAACTCGAGATTAAATTAAATTACGCTGAGGTATGTTAAAATTAGAAAGAGAGAAAAGAGCAATGTCGCCACTGATAATATTATAAACAAAAAGCGAGGGAACCTTTCGCCTGGAATTGGTTCATCAAAATTCAAAGAATGTTACATGCATATTTTAAGAAAACCCTTTTGGACCCGTAAAATCCTGTTTACGTAAGTTTTGTGTCATGGCCTCCATATGAAAGCAGAGTATTCCAAATTAGAACGAACAAACGCCGTGTATAACAACTTGGCGGTCACAAAAATGTGAGCTATTCCGCCTCACAAATCCAAATACCGATTAAGCTTTCGAAATAATGTGACTCATATGTCTATTAAAAGATAATTTACTAGAAAAAATTACACCAAGATCTTTAATTTCATCCAACCTTTGTATTAGTGAATGGGAAATGAGATAAGATGCCGGCAATATATTACGAGTTTTCGCATACGTGATTTTAAAACACTTTTTGATATTTAAAGAAAGTCGAGAAGTAAAGCACCATACTTTTAAGCTGTCAATGTCTTTCTGAAGCTTAACAACATCATCCGGTTTTGCAATTTTCGAAAATACCTCCAAAACATCGGCATAAAGTAAGAACTCTGCAAAATTGAAGCAGCTGCTTTTATCATTAATAACAAGTAAGGAAGGAAGGAAAGTTAAGTTCGGGTGTAACCGAACATTACATACTCAGTTGAGAGCTATGGTGGCAACATAAGGGAAAATAACCATGTAGGAAAATGAACCGAGGGAAACCCTGGAATGTGTTTGTATGACATGTGTATCAAATGAAAGGTGTTAATGAGTATTTTAAAAGGGAGTGTGCCTTAGTTCTATTGGTGGACGCCGTTTCGAAATATCGCCATAAAGGTGGACCAGGGGAGTATCTAGAATGTGTTTGTACGATATGGGTATCAAATTAAAGGTATTAATGAGGGTTTTAAAAGGGAGTGGTGGTAGTTGTATAGGTGGTCGCCTTTTCGAGATATCGCCATAAAGGTGGACCAGGGGTGATTCTAGACTTTGTTTGTACGATATGGGTATCAAATGAAAGGTGTTAATGAGTATTTTTAAAAGGGAGTGGGCCTTCGTTCTATAGGTGGTCGCCTTTTCGAGATATCGCCATAAAGGTGGACCAGGCGTGACTCTAGAATACGTTTGTACAATATGGGTATCAAACGAAAGGTGTTAATGAGTATTTTAAAAGGGAGTGGGTCTTAGTTCAATAGGTGGACGCCGTCTCGAAATATCGCCATAAAGATGGACCAGGGGTGACTCTAGAATATGTTTGTACGATATGGGTATCAAATGAAAGGTATTAATGAGTATTTTAAAAGGGCGTGGGGTTTATTTCTATAGGTGGATGCCTTTTCGAGATATCGCCATAAAGGTGGACCAGGGGTGACTCTAGAATACGTTTGTACAATATGGGTATCAAACGAAAGGTGTTAATGAGTATTTTTAAAAGGGAATGGGCCTTCGTTCTATAGGTGGTCGCCTTTTCGAGATATCGCCATAAAGATGGACCAGGGGTGACTCTAGAATACGTTTGTACGATATGGGTATCAAATGAAAGGTGTTAATGAGTATTTTTAAAAGGGAATGGGCCTTCGTTCTATAGGTGGTCGCCTTTTCGAGATATCGCCATAAAGATGGACCAGGGGTGACTCTAGAATACGTTTGTACAATATGGGTATCAAACGAAAGGTGTTAATGAGGGTTTTAAAAGGGAGTGGCCCTTTGTTTTATATGTGAAGTCGTTTTACAGATATCGACCAAAATGTGGACCAGGGTGACCCAGAACATCATCTGTTGGATACCGCTAATTTATTTATATATGTAATACCTGCCAAGGTTTCAAGGTTGTTTTATTTCGCCCTGCAGAACCTTTTCATTTTCTTCTACTTAATATGGTAGTTGTCACAACCATTTTACAAAGTTTTTTCTAAAGTTATATTTCGCGTCAATAAACCAATCCAATTACCATGTTTCATCCCTTTTTTCGTATTAGGTATAGAATTATGGAATTTTTTTAATTTTTCGTAATTTTTGATATCGAAAAAGTGGGCGTGGTCATAGTCGGATTTCGTTCATTTTTATACCAAGATAAAGTGAGTTCAGATAAGTACGTGAACTGAGTTCAGTAAATATATGTCGATTTTTGCTCAAGTTATCGTGTTAACGGCCATGCGGACGGACAGACGGACGTCTGTGTATAAAAAATGGGCGTGGCTTCAACCGATTTCTCCCATTTTCACAGAAAACAGTTAACGTTAAAAAAGCTATGCTCCTACCAAATTTCAAAAGTATTGGGAAATTTTTGTTCGACTTATGGCATATAAATGAAAAAGGGCGGAGCCACGCCCATTTTGAAATTTTCTTTATTTTCTGTATTTTGTTGCACCATATCATTACTAGAGCTGAATGTTGACATAATTTACTTATATACTGTAAAGATATTAAATTTTTTGTTAAAATTTTACTTTACAAAAAAATTTTTTTTAAAAGTGGGTGCGGTCCCTCTCCGATTTTGCAAATTTTTATTAAGCGTAAATATAGTATTAGGAGTAACGTTCCTGCCAAATTTCATCATGATATCTTCAACGACTGCCAAATTACAGCTTGCAAAATTTTTACATTACCTTCTTTTAAAAGTGGGCGGTGCCACGCCCATTGTCCAAAATTTTACTAATTTTCTATTCTTCGTCATAGGTTCAACTGAACTACCAAGTTTCATCGCTTTATCTGTCTTTGACAATGAATTTTTTTCGGTTTTTCGAAATTTTCGATATCGAAAAAGTGGGCGTGGTTAGAGTCCGATATCGTTCATTTTAAATAGCGATCTGAGATGAATGCTCAGGAACCTACATACCAAATTTCGTCAAGATACCTCAAAATTTACTCAAGTTATCGTGTTAACGGACGGACGGACATGGCTTAATCAAATTTTTTTTCGATCCTGATGATTTTGATATATGGAAGTCTATATCTATCTCGATTCCTTTATACCTATACAACCAACCGTTATCCAATCAAACTTAATATACTCTGTGAGCTCTGCTCAACTGAGTATAAAAACAAACAGTAACGGGCCTAGTATACTTCCTTGAGGGAACCCAGAACAGGCGCAGAATGATTTAGAAGAAGTGCCGTCAACTGTTACCACACAGTTTCTGTTACATAAATAAGACTGAATCCATTTCAAAAAAGCCGA
Organism: Eurosta solidaginis; assembly: GCF_040869045.1. NCBI lineage: Eukaryota > Metazoa > Arthropoda > Insecta > Diptera > Tephritidae > Eurosta > Eurosta solidaginis. The sequence continues at coordinate 67,277,148 of NC_090323.1, read as the reverse complement.
ATGAAATCCTAAACAAGCTAGCTTATAAATCAATAAAGAATGTGAAACTTTATAGAAAGCTTTTAAGAAATCAGTGTAAACGTAGTCAACTTGCGGTCCCGAAGAGAATGATGCAATACAATACTCACTGAATAATGCAAGATTCGAAACCGTAGATCAGTTTGGGACAAAGTCATGCTGGTTTGGCGAAATCAGACTCTTACAAACAAAGTACATTCTATCCTTAACGATAGCTACAAAAAGTTTCGAAACCGTAGAAAGCTTTGAAATGAATGAATAATAGAAGTAAATTTCAAATCATCAACGACAACTCCAGTTGACAATGACAAATTGAAAATCAGTTTTAAGGGCAAAGCTAAAGCAGGAAAATTCTTCCATAGCAGAACTGAAAGTCCATCAGAGTCCGTTTTCGCAGATGGTTTAAGTTTATTAATGACAGTAATCTTTAGAAGAGAGGCTAAGAGAACCATAACTCAAAGTAAATTTGCAGTTATAGTTCAAGCTAGGCGGAAGATTGTCATCGTCAACCACAAAATTTGAACTGAATAAATCTGCAAACAAATTGGCCACCTTAAATGGGGTGCTAGCAAACTGCTTATCGTAAAATACAGCCGAAGGTATAGAAGAGTTCGAGTTTTTAGACTTAATAAACTGCCAGAAGATAGTTTATGTACAATTATTTATCTTAACAGTTGAAATCTTTCGAGTATTATTGATATTTGATAAAATAGGTTTGATTACCAGAAGATTTAAATTCCTTAAAGAATTTATTTCTTAGGTTCTTTTACTTTGTCAAGTTAATGTTATACCACTGAAGTTTGTACGGCCTTTTCTTTACAGCCAGAATGTTTTTTACGACAAGCATACGGACAGTTGAGGCAGGGTATTTCAACCAAAACGAGCGGTCTCGATTTTACTGGAAATGGATTTTTAATATTTGAACGATTTCGTATGGTACCCTATTCCCATTTTTTTAAACAATTTTTTCCAGCAGAACGGAGAGTGAAGCTTCAAAATTGTATTATCTTTGCATATTTGTTCTGAGAAACACTTTTAATAAGTATTACTCATATTCTCACCTTGCAATTCATATGGACATTCAGTTGTAGATAAACGTATTTATGCCAATACTTACTTGTACGACAACAAACAACTGCATACAAATGTTATTAATTTTATTGTACGCAATTTATGATTATTTGTATATCGAATGCCAATCGCTGACTTTTAATAACTGCAATCAAATTTACGCTGCCAACCTACCTGTATTTAACAAACTGGGCCCAATGGTCCTTTATAAGCACATACATACGTACGTACAGGGTGTGAGTTTTTATACCTTTCATGAACATGAAATGGTATATTAACTTTGGTCCGATGTTTGTAACGTTGAGAAATATAGAAGATAGACTCACCATTAAGTATACCGAATTGATCAGGGCGACGAAATGAGTTGATATAGCCATGTCTGTCCGCCCGACTGTCTGTTTGAACGCAAACTAGTCCCTCAAATTTTGAGATATCTCAATGAAATTTGGCACAAGGATGTATTTTTGTATTATATTAGACTTTCGTCGGATCCGGTAGGATCGGACCACTATAACATATATCTCCCATACAACCGATCGTTCAGATAAGACGATTTTGGCCATTCCTGCCGCAATGTAGAAAGTATAAACGTGAAACACGGTGATATATATTCTAATATATCATAGAAGATATCCTGAAAAAACCATTTTGATCGAAGCTATATATAGTATATATCCCATACAACCGATCGTTCAGATAGAAAGATTTTTGGCCATTTCTCTCTTAATTTAGAAAGTATAAACGTGATACTCGGTGATATATATTCTAATATATCATAGAAGATTTTCTGAAAAAATCACTTTGATCGGAGCTATATATAGTATATATCCGATACAACCGATCGTTCAGATAGAATGATTTTTAGCAATTTCTCAATTAATTTCCAATATAAAAACGTTAAACTTGGTGACATTTATTCTAATATATCATAGAAGATTTCATGAAAAAATCATTTCGATCGGAGCTATATATGATATATATCCCAAACAACCGATCGTTCAGATAGAAATACTTTTAGCCATTTCTCCCTTAATTTACAATCTAAAAACGTTAAATTTGGTGATATTTATTCTCATATATCATAGAAGATTTCCTGAAAAAATCACTTTGATCAGAGCTATACGTATATAGTACATACCTATTCTATACAACCGATCGTTCAGATAGAAAGATTTTTGGCCATTTCTCCCTTAGTTTCCAATATATAAACGTGAAACGTGGTGATATATATTCTAATATATCATGGAGGTTTTCCTGTAAAAATCTTTTCTATCGGAGCTACATATATATTTGTATATATAAATATATCCCATACAACCGATCGTTCAGATAAGAGGGTTTTTTGCCATTTTTATTTTATATTTATCTTAAAAATCGTTTAGGTATGTACATCTATTCACAATATATTTCTTATCTTATACATCCGATTATTTGGAGATTACGAACGGGATAAGATTATTGTTCAGCCCCATTCATGAAAGGTATGAAGTCTTCGGCACAGCCGAAGACAGTCCCGTCCTTACTTGTTTTTTCTTTTTTTTTGGTTAACATTTTGTGAATGTTTGCTGACAGCCAGAGGCGTTGTTGATTTTACCTTTCCGTTTTTTTAATTTGTGTTGGTTTTTTTTTTGCCTTTTTTATTTTGAAAAGAAACATTTCGACAATAATTTATTTGAGACTCATTGATGCGCTCAAAAAGATACACAGAAAACCACTATGCTGATCATTCCGTTGACTCCGAATTTTTGAGTACGCGTTTATGGGTATGTTTTTTTTGTTTTTTTTTTAGAAATATTGTATTTGAATGAATAAAAAAAGCAAAATACAGAAGAAATCCAATGCAATGCAAGAATGTATGTTTCAAGTTGATTTGTTAGTTGAATGTACTGTTTTTGGACCAAATCTGCTTGGCCTGGCCCAAAATGAGCATAAGAATTAAGGTTATACTGTATGTTTGTAGTGGAAGCAAAAAAAGGGCAGAGAATTAAATTTATAACCACATTTATACGAGTGCACATTTATTTGTTCTTTTCCTCAGGCCCATTATTGGATTTTGTATCTTTCAGTTTTTTATGTGAAAATCCTCTAAAGAGTAGATACTCGTAAAAGTAAGTACATTTTTCTTCAAGAACGCCTGCATCCCGTTGCATGTACCCATACATACATACATATATGCATGTATGCGTGTTCACATATTCACCAACGTAATTTATTTGATTTGAGGCCCTTAATTGATCTGGTGTTACTGATGTCGATTTTGATGTTAATGTTACAGCGTAAGTAAAAATTCAACTTTAGTACATGCAGTATTTTTTCGTAAGAGTATTAATTTATTTGTTCTGCCACATTATCAAGTAAAAGCAAATAGTTTATTATAGCTTTGTAGCGGTATTTATGTTTTATTTCCGATAAAGCCAGTGATAAAGTGGCAAGAAAAACTTAAAAGACGCTTATCTTTCGACCATTACAGAAACACTAATTTAAAAGCTTGCAGTAACACATTGGTAAATTTTTAGAAGGGTGTCCCAAAACCTGAATTTTTCATGTGCCCCCTTATACGTTGTTATGCATATGTATATTAGGGTGGCACTTATTATCCGAAGTGTTTCGATTCTCGATCTCACCGCCAGAAATATTGAAATTGCCAAACAGTTTGGAGCCTGAAATCGTGCAAAAGAGAGAATTTTAACATTTTCTTTGTCCACCCTAATTCATTCATTGTAGACGGAACTGCCTCTTGCTGTTATCAATAAACTCTCCAAATTTTCCTTTCAAAAAGTTATAAAATAAAAGAGATACCAGGACCTCAGCTGGCAGTTCGAAAACGCCCTATCTGAGAAAATTTTTCAAAAAGAAATATATACACTCGTCCGTTTTCGGATCTCAAGCTCCTTACACAATCTCTAAATCCTCTTTGATTTGCATAATAAAGGAAACAGTGTATCTAACCACACAACTAAGGCCAGCCTAAGGTATTGTAACGAATTTACTGCAAATCCTCTTATTTGCAACCTTCTGCTAAGTTCGAATCACTAAACTGTTCAATAAATAACTCCAATATTTAATAATGCAAAAAGGCCTTTATGAAAGTACTTCACAATAAATAACTCTACTATTGCCCGACAGATTGCGTGCTTAATCAAAACTAACTATCGCGCCACTATTGTTGGTGCTTTTATACTCTGTGATTTCCTCGTGGCATCTTCTAGACGCTTCCAGTATTTACTTAGTTAGTGCCATATAATTATAACTAAAGTTACACGTGTATAGCTTCTCATATGCGCGTGTATTTGTGAGCGACACTTCCACAATTACAATTGCATACTTTTGGGAGCATCTCAGCTAAGATATCTGTATGTGTTTGTGCATCTCTTCTCCGCTGCGTGTACGTACATATGTGTAGACATAATGATTGATTCGTTTATGTAGACATTAATGATTGATTTATGGATGTGCATACAAGTCACTCTTAACATCGGCTTAGAGATGGCAGTACCCCTTAGTGTTGCTAATATTCGTAACACTGCCCTCGATCTAAACGCCGCTAGCATCTCCAAATGTACCACTCTTCTACTTCGTGGTTTCTCAATGGTGTGTATGCGGAAGATGGTATCACTGATTTTCTTCACAACTTTGTACGGGCCTTCCCAACTGCACCGAAATTTGGATGGAACACCTTTCCGCCGGTGAGGGTTGTATAGCAGTACCAAATCTCCCTCCAAGAAACCTTCCGAATTATTGTTCTCATCGTACCTGCGTTTCATCTTACTACTCATTATCTTGGATCGTTCCCTCGCATTCTGTTGTTTGACCAATAAAGAACTACTTCGTAGAGCTTGATATTGACGGATTGACTTTGTTTCATCAGTATCGTCTTGACGTTTCACAACAGTAGTGCGCGCTGGCTCGAAACCACCCTTGCATCCTTTCCGGAAAATTCTTTCAGTCGTTTTGGTGCGTCCGTTAGGGTTTGTCAATGCCAGTGTTTTTCTCGCAGGTATCCTTGATTTTTTTTTGTTTGGCCCATTCGTTCGATCAACTTTTACCCTTGACTTTCGTGGTCTTTGTCGACGTTTCTCCACCAGTACTCGATTACTGCTGAACCCCTTTTCCAAACTGAAGCTAAGTGGCACATCCTGGTTCTCATAAAGCATAACACTTCTCTGCATATCGATCTTGCTCCCATGGTCAACTAAGAAGTCTACTCCCAATATGACTTCATCAACAATCTCTGCCACAATGAATTTGTGTAGAACCACGACCTTCCCAATTAAGACTTCACGTAACACTGCTCCCTGGACTTGGTTATACTCGCCTGTGACCGTACGCAACCTTGCTCCAGGTAATGCTTTTACTCTCCCCTTGACCAAGTCAGATCGGATTAAGGAATGTGATGCGCCCGTATCTACAGTCAGTACACGTTCTTTGCCATCGGCATTCCCTCTGACGGTAAGACTGCTTGATTTTCTTCCAATTTGCGACACATATATCACAGGACATTCAATAGCTGGGGCAAGTTTTCGATCTTTACATCTGACTCGCTCTTGCTTATCTCCTCCAGCTTTGCGTTTACGGCCACCCAAGTAGGAACTACCAGGACCGGTGCTGCAATGACGAGCAATGTGCCCTGGGTATCCGCATTTCAAACATTTGATTGCACCATTATTCTTCTGTTGTGTTCCCTTTAACGCTTCTAAAATTGCGTCTACCCACTCTGGCCTTTCTATTTCCACACGTCGCGTTTTGAAAACTGGCTTACACAGAAACGACGCTGTTTCCTGAATCAGAGCTTGTGAAACAGTTTCTGCGAATGTTGGCTTTGGGTTTGCGTATGTAGCTCGCTGTGTTTCGACGTCCCATATGCCATTTATAAAGCTCTGAATCTTTGCCCTTTCAGTGTATTCCACGGGTGCGTCCGCATTCCCTAAATGTGCCAGCCTTTCAACATCCGACGCAAACTCTTGCAATGTTTCACCAGGCCCCTGGAAGCGGTTCAATAACTCCATTTAGTATATCTGTCTCCGATGCTCAGTTCCGTATGGTCTCTCTAAAGCACTCATCAATGCTCCATAACAGTTCCGTTCGCCCTCTGGAATGGTTTGTAAAATCTCAGGTGCAGGCCCTTTCAATGCCATGAACAGTGCAGCAACTTTATCTTCAGCATTCCAGTTGTTCACTGCTGCGGTCTTCTCAAACTGTAGCTTAAAGACCTGGAAAGGAACAGAACCGTCAAAGGATGGTGTTTTTGCCTTTGGATTGCTTTCTGAAACAGCTGGGCGATTTAATTGCAACTCCTGTATATGACCTCGCAATGTTTCAATCTCGGCATCGATTTTGTTCTCAAGTTGCAAAATTTTTGTGTCCTGCGCCTCCATCTTCGAAGAAATACGTCCTTCTTGCTCTTCCAGTTGTGCAGAGATCTGCGCTGATATTTGTGCCGACATTTCGGATATTCTATTCGTGCCTCTTGTGCTTCAATCTCCGATGTTATATGGTTCTTCTGCGATTCCAGTTGAGATGATATACGTATCTCCTGTGGTTCCATCTTGAATGTAATCTGTGTCGACATTTCTGATACGCGTCTCTTGTGCTTCCATCTTGGATGTTAAACGTGTCTCCTGCGATTCCAGCTGAGATGCCACTGTCGATGTTTGAGCAGTTATTGCAGCCAATATCATGTTCAAGTCTGTGCTCGTAACTGTCTGCGATGTTTCGTTTTTCTCTTCAATTTTGGTTGTTGTCTCGTCGACATCAAGATGACAGACATATTCTTCCACATTAATTCCTTCTGCTTCCATTGCCTCTCGTACACTCAGAGAAAAACGCCGTTCTAAAATCCAGCACCACCGGACTCAACTCAAGATTTTCATGTTCTTACTTTTTTGTTCTTGAAAAACGAACGACCTGTTCTTAAAACAACAACCTTGTTCTTGAACTGACACCGTTTTCTTGAAAAACGAACGGCCGGTCTTAAAATATGAACAAATGTGCTGTTAATGAGAACGATGTTCTTAAATCAAGCCCAAGAAAAAAAACGGTACAATTCGTGTGCACTACAATGTTAAATACACCATTTGGCAGCAGCTATTAAGCAGTTGTAGTGGCCCAGCGGCTATGATGTTGCGCTTGCGATCGTGTTGCGCGAGTTCGATCACCACCAAACTCTGAATTTTTTAAAACAATTTTTTTTTGTTCTATTTTTTTAACTCTTATTTTTCGTTCAGTTCCATTCACATATCCACAGGTAATTCTCAAACTTGTTATGAAATGTTTTAAGTATATATGCAGATTACATCTTTAAATAAGAATAATTTCTCAATAAGAGAAATGTATGAAAAAATGCTTATTATGCATTTTTTCTTAAACTTTTGAATTTTAATAACAATTTTTTTGTTGTAAATATTCTTTATTTATGACAAAAATATTATTATTAATAAAAATTAAATAAATATATTTAAAAAAATACTTTCCCTCACACCAAAGATCAAGTACGAACCGTTCTTAAATTGAGACCGAAAAATGTTAAATCGGCCCCAAATCGTTCTCGAAGCGTGAGAACGAAAAATCCTAAATCAAGCCCAAGTAGTGCTTGAAATGAGCACAGAAGGTTCACACATCAATACCAAAGTGGTCATAAAATACGAACGGTGTGCTTGGAAAAACTGTTCTTAAAACAAGCCCATCGGTCACAAGTTAAGAAAAAACGTACTTAACAGACTTTTGTCAACGAATGTTCTTAATTTTGAACTTGTTTCGTTCGTTTTAGAACGATTTTTTCTCTGAGTGTAGTCGTGCCTGAAGTTCGAGTTTAATGCCGGTTGTATTCAATCTACGGCTCTCCAACTCCTTCTTCAGTTGCTGGATCTTCAATTCACTGAACTTTGCCATGTCCTTGTTGTCCTCTGGAATTTATTCAGCAATTCCTCTTCTGACACCAATTGTAACGAATTTACTGCAAATCCTCTTATTTGCAACCTTCTGCTAAATTCGAATCACTAAACTGTTGAATAAATAACCCCAATATTTAATAATGCAAAATGGCCTTTATTAAAGTACTCCACAATAAATAATTCTACTATTGCCCGACAGATTGCGTGCTTAATCAAAACTAACTCTCGCGCCTCTATTGTTGGTGCTTTTATACTCTGTGATTTCCTCGTGGCATCTTCTAGATGCTTCCAGAATTTACTTAGTTACTGCCATATAATTATAACTACAGATGCATGTGTATAGCTTCTCATATGCGCGTGTATTTGTGAGCGACACTTCCACAATTACAATTGCATACTTTTGAGAGCATCTCAGATAAGATATCTGTATGTGTTTGTACATCTCTTCTCCGCTGCGTGTACGTACATATGTGTAGTGATCGATTCGTTTATGTAGATACATAATGATTGATTTATGGATGTGCATACATGTCACTCTTAGCATCGGCTTAGAGATGGCAGTACCCCTTAGTGTTGCTAATATTCGTAACAGTATACAAACAGAAGTTGCAGTTTTTTAAGCAAATGTTACTGCAAGACAGCCGCCGTAGTGTGCTCCGCCTATGCACCGAATCGTGGGTGCACGCCCGGGCAAAGCAACATCAAAATTTTTGAAAGAAGTTTTTTCAATTAGAAGAAAATTTATCTAGACAATATCCCCCCTCGGCAGTGTTTGGCAATCACTCCGATTGTATTTCTGCCATGAAGAGATTCTCAGTGAAAACTCATCTGCCTTGCAGATGCCGTTCGGAGTCGGCATAAAACAAGTAGGTCCCGTCCTGCCAATTTGTAAGCAAAAGTAAAAGGAGCACGACGGAAATTAGAAGAGAAGCTCGGCCTAAAATCTCTTCGGAGGTTATCGCGCCTTACATTTATTTATAGTGCAAGATCCCAGAACCTACTGACATAAGATACTAATTTTGTCATTAGTAAGCTGTGTCGCAAAGAGTAATTTTCTGTCTTAAAGGTATGCATACCCTCTCTTCCATGTCGAAATATGCAGTTTGTCTAAGTCAAAGGTCACTTAAGTCAGTTTTCGCAACTATTCGCTTTCTATGACTTTATCGTGTTTTTTTCGATTCTGCTACTAGAAAGTTTTAAACCAGACATTCTCTAAAAGTCTTGCCTATAATATTTTCGCATATAATTAACAGTTTCTGCTTAACAACGTGGGCACCACCAACACTCCAAAGGGTCGCGCCACTTTCATTTTCCAAAATTTTCAAATTTTCAATTACAAAATTTGCTTCATTTATCACTGCTTGCATAGTAACTTCCATACCGGACAGATGGGCGGAAAAGTTCCCCTGAAGATTTATAATCTCTCTCGTGATGTCAATGACGAATAACAAAGAAAATTTACAAGCTTAATGCAGGTTGGAAAATAACCAAACATATGCCCGAGCGAGTTAAACGGCAAGTAGAAATGCCTGTCGTTATAGGAGACTAAAACCCACAGAACGATAGATTCGAGGGATCAAAAACCCGTTTCCGAGTCAGTCGGACTAGTGCCGGGAGGTGCTAGTATCGGATTCATATGCGCAACACTCCAATACACCGTCGGTGAATGCTTTTGCGCCTCGACAAAAATAACAAAAGACGAAGGACTTACCTGGCAAGGTCATGTGGCTTTGCAAAAGACTACATGCCGTCCAAATGGGATTCTTGCCGTCATCCGCTTTTAGCAGAGGGATCGGGAAAATCATAAAAAGCTGCAGTTATTCCCAAATCTCGTCAATTATCATTAAGAAGAGATGGCTGGTGGATTCAGGGGGTTGATAAGCGTAATACAAAGCTTTATAGTTTCAAAGCTTCTGCAACCCAATTGTCAACCTCACCTACGCTCCCCTCGCGTACATGTTACAAATATGAATGTGCCATACACATATTTAGCAGGCGAGGCTCTGGCGACCCCTAGTTCTTCATAGAACTGGGGGTGGGAGGGCGGGATGGCCTAATAGGTTTAATGTGGTCATATAAATCTATATCCGGAAAAGGACCATCAACATCGATAACACCACCCAAAGCCTTCGGGAAGTGTTTTTATCGTTAATAAAACAACAACAACAACAAGCGATGACTGACGTAAGTATTTTGCTGTGGCCGTCCATAATGCTTAGGCAGTTACGCGACAGTTAATGAATATCTAATGTTTAGTTAATCACTTTTATAATGGAAACATTCTTTTTTGGAAAACTGCCAAAAATTCCAAAAATAAAATAGTCGTAAAAAACACTCAGGAAGAGGAAGTAGGAATAGCACTGACATTCTCTTCTATTATATTCTAACCAATCCTGTCTTGAGCTGCAAGGGGAAAAAATGGGGGAAGTTTATATCGAGAGGGTCGCGAGATTTACCAGTATTTCGAGGCACAAGCGTCTCGCGAGAGGTCGAGTTCTCGGGTCTCGAAAATCTCGCTTGTGCTCGAGAAGAAATCATAAGCTCTAGTATCAACAGAGGCTCATATTGCCTGTGCTACAATGAAGTTTCAACCAATGCTAAAAAGTAAACACAGCACTATCAAACGTACTTAATAGCGCAGGAATAGCAAAACAAGGTAACACGAAACCCTAGAGCTGCTATACGAAATTCCTATATAACCTATAGCTTACGATCAGAAGCTATCTCAGAGATCGCTTACTAAAAAATCTTTACTAAACTTGTTTTTAAACGGTTTTATTTAACTTGACTTGACAGGCAGGCCGCACGGCCGCATGCACGGCCGTTGTGAACGAACTTTGTAATTGAAATTTAAGTAACTTACCGTTAAGCTACAAGCTTGAACTTGGAATATAGTTCAGAACCCGATGACAATGCAATAATAAGAAAAAATCTCCGCTAAGTGGCGCAAGGATCGAGATATTCACAAAAATCGTATTTGTGGTCCGATTTTGCTCATATTTGGAACACATAATACATACGAGAATAGAAAGCGACCTATCAAAAAAATCGGCGGTAGGTGGCGCAAGGATCGAGATATTCACAAAATTCGTATTTGTGGTCCGATTTGATTTGGTCCATATTTGGAACACATAATACATACATGAATAGAAAGCGACCTATGATGCCCGATTTGGCTCATATTTGGAACAAATATTCCATACAGTCCAGTAGAGGAGACATCAAAATATTTTGGAGTTGGAGGAGGAGCAAGCATACGTGGCGCTGAGTCGAGTAAAGTCTTTGGAAGGATTATGTATTGAGGACTTAGATTGTAACAAATTGTCAGGAAAGAGTCCTTGTAATAATGAGTCACTAAATAAACTAAATAGAATGAGAAATAATGGACAATTAAATAAAAACTAAAAATTTTAAATTAAATAATTTAAAAAAAATTGTTTAAGTTAAACGGTTTTATTGAAAACAATACTTATATGAAGTACTAATAATACTAAAAGCTGGAAAATAATTAGGTAGGTCCTAGGTACTAGTCATTACACTCCTCGTCAATCTAGGGCGTTGATCAGAAAATTAAATAAAAGCGTTGGACGCGTCAAATTTCTATTGATAGTCATATATAAGACCAACTGAACCTTAATCAGATTATGCTACACCTCACATTTTTAGAAATTGTACGCGCCCAACACTTTTATTTAATTTTCTGATCAACGCCCTAGATTGACGAGGAGTGTAATAACTAGTACCTAGGACCTACCTAATTATTTTCTAGCTTTTCGTATTATTATGACTTCATGTAAGTATTGTTTTCAATAAAACCGTTTAACTTAAAAATTTTTTTTTAAAAATTTTATTTAAAGTATTTTGATGCGACTGCGAACTCGTCGGATAACCAACAGAAAGTAAAAATTAACTGCAGATGGCAATGGGTCTGTATAACCTGCAAAGCAAAAAAAAATGGAACCTTTGTTATAAAATAGATCCGTCCGCTTGGCAAATACCAGAAGCTTTCAAGGACCTATGTCACTTGAAGCTTCCAGATCTGACAGATGCATTCCTAACAGCTGCAGTCTAAGTCTTAATCTCGCTCAATCTAATTGGGACGTCTACGGAATAAGCTTTGAGGGATGTGCCGCTCCCTAGCTCATTAATTTTTTCATTCCCATCTGTACCCATATGCCCTGGGACACAATATAGATGTATGATTCTCCCAATCCCGATTTTTTCCAGGGACTGCTTTCACTCTAACACACTTCCAGTCTTTCTTCTGTGAGCACTGTGGAGTTCGACTAAGCCCTCCCACCATCGATAAAGTGCCTACCCTAGTGAAGGAGCAATTATGGTAACTTAATAAAACTTTGTGAAAAGAAATTTAGTTTTTTCGAAAACTGTTTAAGTGGCCATGATCCGCGTGGGATACCCTAACCTATGTACATATCTACATAGATATTGGGATGCTTACACATTTACATACAGATTTTTATTCATTAGTTAAACTTAATGCACAAAACAACATTTTAAACAAATTTATGCTTAAAAGCCAATAAATCTTATTTATGAGGGATTCAAATGTTTATTGCGTCTAAAAGCCATTTATGATTTGCTTAAATTCTATATCGCTTTCGATTACTCAATCGAAATGCTTTAGCAACAGCCAGCTGGGTATTGGACCAGACCCACTTTTTTGTAGAGATTGAGGCTTAAGTAGACAAAGTACTATCTCCATTTTTCGAAGTTAGCCTCCAAAAAATAGATATCGGCTTTCGAAGTTCGAATTCAGCCATTCAAATAAGAGAAAAAGGCGGACCACGAACACATTTTTAATTTTTTTATTTGCCGAACGCGTTAACAAAAAAAAAAAAAAAATTCGAAATGTAGAACTTCGAACTTCGAAAGCCGTTATCTATTTTTTGGAGGCTAACTTCGAAAGCGGAGATAGTACTTTGTCTACTTAAGCCCCAATCTCTACAAAAAAATGGGTTTGGTCCAATACCCAGAAAAAAAGTTGATTTTGTCGCATAGTGTTTTGACTGGCGTTAGCACACCAGTGTTTCGAATTAAAGTTATGGCCGAGCTACGGAAACTGATTTGGCTTCAGAAAATTGAAATATAATCTCATGGCGTTTAATTTAAAAAATCAATCAAAAAACTCTGAATCGTAAAATTGTAGGCACGCTAGTTATACAAATGCTCCCTTTATCTAATCCAATTTTACGTCAGTAGCGCACAAATGTCAATCAAAATTACCTGCACTTTGACGATACATATCTTCCAATTATTAATCAAAATTCATGTTGCAGCACACCGAATTAACCAATATTACCTTTCGCCGATTGTTGTACTCAACCAATTTTTGCTACTTCAATACACTTAATCCAACAGAAAAAAATCAACCACAACAATTGACAATTTCCTTTCAAAAGTGAATTGAGGACGACCCTTCTTATGGGGTTTCACACAATAAGTTTGCAATGAAGGGGGAAGAAAAGGTAGAGATGGTAATCGGCAAATGTTCACAAGAACGCACTTTTGCGTCTATACTCATACGCACATACATATGTGCCAATACACAAAAGTTGCCGCCAACAAATGTCAGATCGCGTTGCTGTGGCTGTCAACTGTCAACGCCGCTAAGACACAAAAATGTCTAATCATGCGTTAGAGAACGGTTCAAAAAGCTGACGCTGAAGATGAAGCTGGGGCTAAACGAACAAAAAATTGTCAATAAGAATTGTTGCGATGGTGTCAGAACATTGCAGGAATTTCGAGCGGGAATGGATGGCGCAAACGGCGACGCGTTGAATTCAAGCAAAAGCGAAATTAAAAAGGGACTGGGAGTGCGGTGATGGAACTGAAAGGTATGGAAACCAAAGCACAAGTAAGCAAAAGAATTCGACAGAGACAAAGGTTATGGGAGTAAAAAAATAAGGAATCATTCGCACGAAACACTTTGCAGGTTCGGTATACATATTCAAATAATTGGAAATAAAAAGAAAAAATAAATAAATTTGTATAACTAGACACATAGCATGCGGGCGGGCAGACAATTGCGGTATCTGATCTTTACGAGTGAGTGAATGGATGCGTGTATTTGCATCATAATTGGATTGGTTGCTTCTTACAGAGGATCGGTCTTAAAAAAAGGTAACTGAAATAACAACAAAAAAACGAACACACAATGACAATCAAGAAATTGAAAAATATTAGGATATTAAAACACCAAACGGTCTGCGATGTCGAACACGATGTGTATGTTTTTTTTTTTTCGAATGTGGAAAATTCAGATAGGTAACTCAGTTACCCAAATCAAATTCTTGATCCTTCTTTCCATATGCTTGCCAACTAAAAGGGATAATCATCTGCCGAACTGTCGAATGCTACTTAAAACCTCAATCGACCGTTGTTGTTGTCGATGGTCTTGAAAATACTTAAGTTTTATTGCGGCAGTTGTGCGGCAGTTTGATTTTTTAGAGGCTTAAAATAATTTGGTCATGTTTTTATGAAGTTATGTTACGTACGTATTTATATACTACATATGTATATGTATTAGAGATATACGCCGCCGATAAACGCCGCCGCCGCCGATTTTGGTCGTTTTTCGTACGCCACCGCCGAATATCAAAAATATCGGCGCGGCGGCGGCGTCCGCTCGTTTAAGGATGCTTAGGCCATTTATTGTTCATGTCGAAAATTGGTCGGATATGTTCGAAAGTGGAATCAATGGATGCGCGTCACTGCCAGTTATAAGAAACTAATTACGAAAATTAATAATGAACAATGAATTCAAATAAAATGACCCAAGGCGAACATGTTTTCAAGTTGTCCTCAAGTTGTTAAAAAAAAGCAAAATACCCAAAAAAGGTGCCGTTAACATCTTTGTACTTATAATCGGTCGACTTTCATTCTAAAATATCGTTTTGGTTTAACGAAGACTATTGAAATCAATGTCGTGAACTCAAACGTCTGCAAACTTTGGCCTCCATTTAAAAAATTTTATCCAGGGTCCTTGTAAAATTTTAATTATGTAGATGCGCCAAGGATTATACGATTTTCACGCATTACGCAATGACATCCACTTAGACTGCTTATAATTTCGGGGGCGGCATCCTTGGCCGAATAGTCACTCCCTAACGTTTCAAGGTGTTTCTCTGGTGTATCTCGGAAGCATAGCGCGAACAAAGCATCCGTTGGAAAGTCTTCGAAACTACACCTACAGCTTCCAGGAAGGTAACGTCGACGAAAGTTTGAGTTCGAAGACGTAGTCCTATAGCTTCTGTGCTGGCATATGGTGTGAGGGTCAGGAGGCATGATAGCGACTGGTTTTCCGCATTGTTAGTGTTCCCGCATCGGGAATTGTAGCTCTTAAAAACAGCCGAAAAAACTGGAGGCGCCCTGTGCCACGAGAGTCATGAGTATTAATAGACCATTAATAGCAACCTTAAGTCGCCTTTTTGCGTGACCGCCAAGGAGCCACAAATGATTTAAAAAAATTGTGTTCCCGACGATTATTAGGAGTTAGGCCGGAACATCTCCTTCGGTGAAACTACGCTTTGCACGAGATATACAGACAAAAGTGTGACTATTTTATGTATCTCTATTTCTTTTCAGGAGACGTAGCAGTATCAATTCCAAAGACCGGGGTTAGGTTCGAAGCCTATCTGAAGTAAGTGAACGAGGAACAATCCCTCCGCAAGGAGCTACTCCAGAAAATTTTTGAACGGTCTGCCAGATCTTGAGGCAAAAACCCCGGATCTTTCCGAAATGGTCAGCACATTGATTTCCTTAAAACATACAAACAAAACCTTTCCTAAATATTTTTAAATATTATTTTTTTAAATAGAAATATGAAGCTTTTTAAAGTAAGAACACAGGCGTACGCCGGCGCGCCGCCCACGCCACCGCCGATAAAGTGATCGGCGTAAACCTCTAATATATGTATATGTGGCAACCCTGCCACTACTCATATTTAAAATAAGTTGATATAAGTGAGAATGGCGATCTAAGTTCTTCCACCCAATTGCCAGCAATTACGGTCAATATGACTGTCCGCGCACCACCATTTTCTCCTGAACGCCCTGCGTTGTGGTTCGCCCAATTGGAATCACAATTTAGGATTCGTTTCGTAACAAACGAGAATGATATGTCATGCGGTCTTGCTTATAGACACGCAGTCACAGCCGCAGTCGCCCCTCAACGTCGACCCCATACACAACATTGAAGCAAACTTTAATCGAACGCTTAACAAAATCAAAAGATGCTAAGCTACTTCAGTTGTTGGACGTAGAACCAATTGGTGATCGTACACCATCTCAGTTTTACCGTCACCTACGCAGTCTATGCCCAGATGTACCAGATAACGTCATTAACGCAAGGTGGCAGGCACAACTCTCACCACAGACACGCGCATGTTTAGCAGCACAACTTAACGCCTCATTAGAAGTTTTAAGCCGTCTTGCAGATAAAATTCATGAGGTGATTCCCAGCATTTCACATTCAATTGCCGCTCTTTCTGAAGAGCAATCTTTACGCGCGGAAATTTCAGAAATCCGAAAACACCTGGAAAGCCTAAATCTAAGAAAACCGCGTGGATAAGTTAGAACACACCAAAATTCAGGTGGGCGCAGCACATCTTATAGCCGCACGCGTATTTCAGCGGAAGGTTTTTGCCGATTCCGCAAAAAAGTCGGTAACCAAGCACGGCGCTGCCTCCCTGGGTGTAAATTTCCGCCGCCTTTTCCTCACAGGCCGTTACACTGGGATGCAATTCTTGGTGGACACTGGAGCCGACCTCTCCGTATTCCCCCGCTCCCGTATCACAACAAAAGTAACCCCCGTTGGCTATCAATTATACACTGCTACAGATGCAATAATTGAAATATACTGACATCATACGCTTTTACTGGACTTTGGCTTGCGACGCGAGTTTACATGGCGCTTCGTTATCGCCGACGTTTCGCAGCCCATCATTGGAGCCGACTTCACAAGCAACTTTGATATATTGGTCGACTTGAAACATCAAAAAATTAGCGACGGAAAACCCGGCATATCTTGGGAAAATGCGAAAGGCAGCGCAAATTCAATCAATAAAAGTTCTGCCGAACAACTCGCCTTACAATTCTCTTTTAAAAGAATTTTCGGCAATAACAAAACCTGACGGCGCATTCAAACGAACGAAGCACTCCACAGTACATCATATTAAAACAACGGATGGTCCACCAGTTTCAAGTAAGGCTTGTCGCCTTGCACCAGAAAAACTAAAAATTGCGAAAGATGAGTTCGCTAAAATGTTAACACTTGGAATAGCTCGTCCGTCCGACAGTCCGTGGTCATCTCCGTTGCACCTAGCTGCCAAGAAATCAGGTGAGCCTCGCCCATGTGGAGACTACCGTCGTCTCAAAGATCGTACAGTGCCTGAGAGGTATCCCGTTCGATACCTAGAAGATTTTGGTGTCAACCTACACGGCAAAACAATATTTTCAACGGTAGACCTCGTCAGAGCATTCAATCAGATCCCAGTCGCTGAAGATGACATAAAGAAAACAGCGATTATCACGCCTTTCGGTCTGTATGAATTCCCGTTTATGACATTCGGTTTGAGAAATGCGGCCCAAACCTTTCAGCGCTTCATCGATGAAGTTACGCGTGACTTGCACTTCGTTTTCCCGTATATCGATGATATACTCATTGCTTCAGACAATGAGCATCAACAAATTGTTTCAACGTCTTCACGATCATGGGCTTGCTATCAACGTTGCCAAATCTTGCTTAAGTCAACCGGAAGTTAAATTTCTGGGCCATCAAATCACATTCCACGGTATAAAACCACTATCCGACAAAGTAAAAGCAATACAAGAACTAACGCCACCAGCAACAGTGAAGAAACTTCGTGGCTTCATCGATATGATAAACTTTTACCGAAAGTTCATTACAAATGCAGCAGAGCATCTTTCTCAATTGAACAATTCATTATCAGGGCCTGAAGTATGTGGATCTCACCCTGTACAATGGACGCCAATAATGATAGATGCATTTGGAAGGTCTAAGGAGGCACTTGCAAATTGCGCCGAACTGGCACATCCAAATATCGAGGCGAACGTAGAAATCTTCACAGATACCTCCAATTCTGCAGTTGGTGCGGTTTTGCAACAACACGTGAATGGCTCCTGGCAGCCAATTGTTTTTTTTTTTTCAGTCGTACACTACCCGACTCAATACGCAAGCTATCAACGTATGATCGAGAGCTACATGCAATATACGAAGCAGTTAAACACTTTCGATATCTGTTTGAAGGCCGGCATGTAGAGATATATTCTGACCATAAGCCATTACAACATATTTTTAAACAAAGGGCAGAACGTGCTTCACCATGGCAGTTCCGCCGAATAAATTTCATCGGTCAATTCACCGAAATTAAGCACGTCTGCAGGAAAAGCAACATAGTGGCGGATCTATTATCGCGAGTCGAACTGATTTCAGCAGCGGTATCAGCGCAGCAGTTAGCTGATGCTCAAAATGAAGACGTTGAACTCATACAACTCATTAATTGCGCTGCATCTCTGAGAAGATCAGTATTCGATTCGCTGCATTCCCTCTCGTATTCAGGTGTACGCTGCTCCCAAAAATTGTTAACAAGCCGCTACGTGTGGCCAGCGATGAATAAGGACTGTCGTGCATGGGCGAGGGCCTGCATTCAATGCCAGCGGAACAAAATTCAGCGCCATGTCATCACTGCACCTGCAAGATTTCAATTACCGACTCATCGATTTCAACACATTCACGCAGATCTTATCACGCTGCCATTCTCAAAAGAGTTTACGCAATATTTAACAATAATTGATCGCTTTACGCGCTTTCCTGAAGCGATTCCACTGGAAAATGGTAACACAGAAACGATCGTTAGAGCAATTTTTTACCATTGGATAGCTAGATACGGTGTTCCACTCAGAATAACGTCAGACCGTGGTGGACAATTTGCGTCCACGATGTTTCGTCAACTTTCGCAAATGTTCGGCATCAGCCACCTAAAAACTTCGCCTTACCATCCACAGGCTAACGGGCTCGTCGAACGCCTACACAGGCAGCTCAAGGCAGCGTTGCTATGCCACAGCGAAAGGTATGACGCACTGCCTGTAGTACTCATGGGCTTGCGCGCCGCTTGGAAAAACGATATCTCCACGACACCGACTGAGTTAGTTTATGGTGAGCCAATAAGGCTTCCTGGCGAATTTATTAATCCGGCAAACAACGACCAAACTACATAGACACAAAAACCATGCGCAAATATAAAACGACGAAATTTGTGCAAATGAAAATTTTTACATACACGGCTCAAAAACACTGCGCAATATTAATTTTTAAAGTAGCGCAACAAATGAAACATGTGTTCTAATTGTTTAAATATTATTATGTATTATTGAATTTGTGTGAATTCCTGTTATAAGCTAGAGATGGTCCTTACGCCTTCGATATTAACATTTTTAAGCAATAATTACTGATATTATATTATCAGGAACCACAGGTAAACTGTGTAAGATTCAACAGGGAACTGGACACATGCTCACACGTTCTGGTCCGCCAAGGCCAAATCGGGCCCTCTCTGAAAGCACCATACCAAGGACCATATCGCGTTGTTTCAAAACATGGTAAAACTTTTTGCGTGGACATACAAGACCTGTATATAAAATTTACGACGACCAACCAGCTGATAACACACAGGAAGAGCCAAGTACAAGTCGAGCTTCACGACACGTTTACTTTGCAGCTGACGTTTAAATTTATTACGCAAACATTATAGTTTGTATTAATTTCTTAATAGTATAACTTGTATATAAAATGAATTTATAAATTTAAAAAATTAACAAGGGGAGGCATGTGGCAACCCTGCCACTACTCATATGTAAAATGTAAAATGTATTAGCTTTCCAGTCTCTCAGAGCCACTAGTTATCCGGCTAAACAATCCGTTATCGTATTGAGTTTGCTGGTCTTATTTCTTTCTTCTGAGATGACATGTTGAGGGATACACACGCGACTCGGTCAAACATTGTTCAATAAAATTTGTATTAAATTCGTAAGCAAAACGTGTACTTAATACACAAGCTCAACGCTACAAGATGGGTAAAATGACGTTATGACCACTTCAAATAACGATAAGAACTATTGGCATTATGGCCACTTCAAATGGTCATGCGATCATTTGACTTTATGTCATACCTTAATTTGACTTTATGGCCTTTTACGAAGTTTCCGTTAGAGCTTATGACCATTTCGGAAAAAATAGCATAACTATATACAGCAGGGATCGCCACAAGCTTCTTATGGAAGCGTGACCACACCTACTTCGAAATCAAAAAGTACACTGTAAAAACTTCGAAAATTCATAAAATGATATTATTTTATTTAGAAAGAAAATTATATATTTTGTAATCCTCATAAAATAAAAATATTTTATATTTTTTGGCTTTTTATTTTTATTTTTATTTTGTTTTGTTTAGAAATAAAATAATATATTTTTTAATTCTTATTAAATAAAAATCCATTCATTCATTTTATTTAATCTTTTATTTTTTTGTTTATTTTATTTTTACATTTTTTTATTTAATAGTATTTAGGAAAGAAGGATTAAAGTTAGGATGAAGAATAATAAAAAGACTAATAAAGTAAAAAAAAAACGGGGAAACTGGAAATATGAACCTATTTTAAATTGTCCGCAATTAATTTGTATATATCTATTTTGATGTTTGTGATTGATAATTTAAGAAGCGCTTCTAAATGCTGATTTGTAACTCTATAAACATTTTTAAATATATCAATATATTAGTATTTAAAATTTTTTTTAAAATAACTGCCAATAAAATTTATATTTTGAAATAACATACAAAGTAAAGTAATTCAAAAATAATTTACAAAAATAAAGTATCTATATTTAACTCAAGTAGATAACCCTACAGCAATAATAAGAAACAAATCGCCGCCAGGTGGCGTAAGGACCAAAATATTAAAAAAATGGTATATGTGTTGCCGCCAAAAATGGCTCCTACGCATTATCTAAGTGAGGATTTAAATGAGCCAAAGCAGACCACAGATACAAGTTTTTGAGTTTTTCTACTAGCGGGAGTTTTTTTCACAAAGCGATTTCTATTCCCGTATGTAATACGTGTTCCAAATATGAGCCAAATCGGACCACAAATACGATTTTTTGAAATATTGCGGTCCATGCGCCACCTATCGGATTTTTTTCTTATTATTGCATTGTAATTGGGTTCTGAACTATATTCCAAATTTCAAGCTAGTAGTTTATCGGAAAGTTACTTAAATTTCGATAACAAAATTCTGTTCGCTGCATAGAGTCAAGCTAAATAAAACCGTTTAAAAAAACACGGCTATTATTTATTATATTCTATTAGATAAATGAGTGATAATCTTAAATTATCTTCTCCGGTTAATAATGGTGAAATAAAGCATGCATGTACTTCAAACTTATCACTAATATGTATATTCCATATTCAATTTTTAAGTTCAAGTGAGACGAAATAAATTTTTGTCAGTGAACGTCTATTCATCATTTTGTTTTGTAAAAATGGCTACGACCAATCAGTGCGCGTCTATTCTTAATTTTTTTTCTAAAAAATAGTTACAACCATTCTGCGAGCAGAAATGGCGCTGGCACGTACACAACACCAGTCGGACTTGGTAGCTTTCAAAGTTAACGTATCGCATTGCTTTCTTGAATGCATTTAAAAATACTTTAATTTTAATTTAATTTAAATTTTAATTATTAAATAAATGAAATAAAGCTTCATTGTTTTCGTACAGGTGAAATAAAAATATACCCAAAAATATTACTTCAAATTTCATTTTACACGAAATTATAGCAGTTAGTTCCTAATGGGTACAGAAGAATACATTCGGTTGTGGGCGAGAGGATAGAATGCGTGCTCGCGGGGATGTGTGGTGCGCTTGCCTATGCTGTGCGCTTGCCTGAGCGTTTTACAAAAACAATTGCGTGAAAGCGCTTATGGGGTGGCGATCCCTGATATACAGCAATTTAAGGCCAGCATACTTAATAAAAGCAAGAAACTTCCACAGAATTGGTAAGACGTTTAGTTGAATATGTTCTTTCGCGCGAATTTCCATTCCAAATTTTCTTCTAACTTTTAGTTGAATAAGTTCCTCTTGAGATGAGAGGAACTTATTCAACTAAAAGTTAGAAGAAAATTTGGAATGAAAATTCGCGCGAAAGAACATATTCAACTAAATGTCTTACCAATTGATTTGAGAAGATCTCATTGGTACAAACTGGACCTTGGAGAGAAAATCCATCCCGGAACTAAACAATTTACGGCCCCCTATAAAAAATCTACTAATATATTTGATTAACTTGAATTAATGACGTCTCATTCATGAATCATTATTGATGGATTACATCAAAAAAAATGGTTTGCCACATCAGCTAAATGATTTTTAGACTAAGAGCTGAAAATAAAATTAACACAGAATATTTACTATTTATACCATTTTATTGTAACGTAGAAATAAAATTCTCCTTTAACAGCCACATACTGTTTCAAATAATCTTTTTTTGTTATTTGGTAACAATTTAATATATTTCTGATAAGTTTATTGATGATTATAAATTTTAATTATTCAATATAGAAGGTTCGGATATCAAAGAGTGGCTTTTCTTGCTTTTTTCGCTGCAAAATTTTTTATAATAATATCCAAATATAACTGTCTTGCCAACACGGATTCAACACAAACCGTGGCAAATCTTGAAACTCGCTCTTGAGTAGACCACGATCTATGAAAGTTTTTGATTCTTGAAAGGACGTTGAAGGAACGTTCTGCACTAGCTACAGTGACAGGTATAGAGCAAAAGATATGTAAAGCAACACATATGTTGGGGAAAATTGCATACAGATTTTGAACATAGATGGAATTTAGCAATTCTAATGGTGGCAGACCTTTATCAGAATTTGCTTCGTAAATGTGTTTCAAGATAATTATTTCGCATTCTAAGCTTTGAGAAATGTCCGACTTGTATTTTTCGACAAATTTTTCTGTGCTCGCCCGAACCGTAGTTTCATCCATGTCTTCAAATTGCCACAAAAAGGAAAACGTCTCGCTCAAATTTCTCATAACTGCAAATCGTTCAGTAATGCCAGTGATTACCGAATCAAAGATCACCAGGAATGTATTGTTTTTAAAATCAGACTCTGAATCATCCGTAATCATCTCACTTAAATTACCTTCAGAACGTCTTTTGGGTTTTCTCTTTCGAGTGTCCGGAAACTTTGGCGAGATATTCAATTGAATAGCAACTGTTTTGCATTCGTTTAAAATTGTTTCCCATTTGTTCCTGATCAACTTCAAACCAGCTAATAAGGCATCTAGATGTCGGGCCTCGACATCTATGGTGGCGTCTATAGCGTGGAGGACCACCTTTGTTTCATTAATGGTAGTCAGTATTTTGAACCAAATTGAGGACAGCTAGATACATTCGAACTTGTTGATGTACTTGAGAATGCCGGTAACATCTCCGTATGCTTGCGCAGTCAAATTTGGCTTTTGACTGAAAGACTATGAAGAGAGCTCGGTACATTTTTTTTTTTTTTAGGATGTCCCATCGTTGTGGAATGCTGCTGAAAATAGTAAAACATTTTTGTACAACTCCGAAGAAAGTACTTGCAACCGTACAACATTCTGCAGCATCAACACCACATAAATTGGGACTGTGGGTTGCACAAGGCGAGTAATCAGCATTCGAGTTTTTGTCTAGAATGAACGTAGTGCTCCGTTGTACGCTCCTTTCATATTGGTGCCGTTATCGTACCCTTGTGCACGACAATCTTTTAATGGAATTTTATGTTTACCTAGAGTATGGCAAATTAGCGATCAGCGATTTTCTAACCAGTTTTTTGGGTACAATTCACGAAAGCCAAAAACCGTTCTTGAATTGTAAAATTTGTTGCTTTCGAATTGAAATGGAGTTAGCGCAAAATGTACGTTGCCAACGTGACTAGCATCAGGCATAGCATCAACGATAATAGCAAAATACTTGGCTTCTTGCGTTGATCTAATATAGTTTCCCTCACGTGCTTTGCACAAATTTCTATAAACTCGTTCAGAATGTCTGGGGAAAGATAGTGAACTTGTAAACGTTTGTGCTGCTCTTGTGAAATCCTAACTTTCTCCAAATGATCTCTAAGCATCGGATCATAATGGCTTATGAGGTCTTAGACGCCCATAAAATGTTCATTGTTTCGTTCGTCAAGATATATACCTTCGCCTTTGAAAGCTAGACCTCTTTCACCCAAAAATAAAATAGTGTCCAAAATTCTATATAAAATTTCTTTCCACTTTTGAGTTTCAGTGATCAGCTGTTCATTGATAAATCTATCAACTGTAGCCTCCTTTTGAATTAGATTTTGTAAATATTGCCATTGAATATAACATTTAATGTGATCTTGAGTATTTTCGTATGATGGCAATTTATCGTATAGCTTATTCCATAACTGGAATTTCGAATATCCGCCAGGACAACAAATTTTAGGTCGATTTAAATCAGAGCTTACGATTTCACGAACTTTTTCGAGAAGAGATTTCTCGCGAGTCTCGCCTTCTCGCTAGATTCTCGAATCTCGAATGACTCGTAAGGCTCGTAAGGCTCGCGAGCTTCTCTACATTCAATTTAATCGATTCATCGGCTGTTTTATACAGAGCTTATGAGTTCTTCTGGAGCACAAGAGAAAATTTCCACAAAACCACAACTAAAAACACCGAAATGTATAGAATACTGCCAATGCAGCGACTGAATTGGAAGTCGAGAAGCCCGCGAGTATTTCGAGTATGTCGAGATTCGAGAATCTCGCGAGTATTACGAGTATTTCGAGATTCGAGAATCTCACGAGAAGCGTTGTTCTCGATGTCTCGTTAAAAAAAAAAATATTGTGAACAAAACTATATGCATAATAAATATGTTTTGAGTTAAGTGTCATTGGAAAGCAATATAATAAATAAAAAATTCACAACTAATAAAAACCAAGTGTATAAATACTGTCCATAAAGCAATTAAATTTATGTCGAGAAGCTCGCGAGACTTACGAGTACTTCGAGACACGACAATCTCGCGAGAAGTCGAGTTCTCGATTTCTCGGGTCTCGAAAATCTCGCTTGTGTTGGAGAAGAAATCGCAAGCTCTAATTTAAAGTATCGGTGCTTAACAGACGACATGGTAGGCAATAAAAAGCATTGCTACTGGCAATCCACACTAACCAGTCACGCTCCGCTTTCTCTCCATTTGGCAAGATTCAGTTTAACAACGAGGTAGGAAATGCCTCGTCATGACAATCACGTGGGAAAATAATAGGACACTTTCACGGTACCGATATCGAAGTCGTTTAAATAATCTGGACTTTGATAAAGCGTTGGTGGTGTTGTTGGAAGACTTTTTGAAGATGAACCTTCATCAGTGTCACCACGAAAACTTTACGATTTAGGATTCACGTAAACATACATTTTTGTTTGATGTTTTTACTGTCTCCTCACTGTTCGAAGGCCCAGGCAAAAAATCATTATCAATATTCGTTACTTTTGAAAATGGGCTTAAAATTTGCACATGGAACAACTAAAGACTCTCCTGAATTAAAAAAAAAAATGCCTTAGTACCTCTAAATCGCGGGTCTCGAGAGAAACCCCGGGCCCGGGGGAATCCCCCCCCCCCTTTCGTTGGGCTTGGGTACAAATATATATTCGGTTATATTGGCAAAGGAAAGCCGCAGTCCAAAATTTCAAAAAATTTCTGAAGCGACTGAGCCAAAAAAAAAGTTAAAACAATAAAACGTGACTGAATTTCAACAGTTATTAACTTTTTAAACGCGCAGATGTGAAGCAAAATAATTGATCTTATAGCCACTTCAAAAAAAAGAGCCATTGACCTTATGTATCCCCTCCCTTATGGGTGCCGTGGTCTGCAAAACAGTGCATCGGGTTTTTCTATGAGCAACCCTAATATTTATCTACAGATTCTAGGTAAATCTACATATTCCAGAGCTAGCTGGGGGATTTCATCGGCAGTATCTGACTATCTTAAGGTGCGACTGCAAGTAGGCATTCGTATTGGATCAAGAGGATTGCAATACGAACGTGTATCCTGTTACCTTCTTCGCACGCTGAGCGGGTTGTGCGGGGAAAGCCTTGAATAATGAGATAATCCTCTACTGATGATGGCCATTGCAATCGTATGCTTGAGGGCATGCCTGGAATGAGAACATTAGAAAATTGACATTTCACGCATGACAACGAATGTGTTGCCGCTATCTGCATTAAGGCGAAACTGTTTAAAATCGGAGGTGAAGGGTGATTACGTGAAAGACGCACCAAACTGGGAAACAGTAGATGGAGTGAGTGTTGAGAGCTTGAGTTGCTATACAGCAGGAATTATAATAAAAACAAAAAGGAATTATAATAATTTTACCAATAAACTCGGCGGCAGACATGGTAACCGATGTGCAGGGAAGATGATGAACCGGAGCCCACAATCGATTATGAAGGAATTTCTGTTCCCTTACCTGATTATGACGAAATAGAAATGGCAATAAATAAAAAAATAAATGTAAGGCGCGATAACCTTCGAAGTGATTTTAGACCAAGCTTCTCTTCCAACTTGCGTCGTGCTCCTTTTAATTTTTCCAACAAATTGGCGGGACGGGACCTATATGTGTTATGCCGACACCGAACGGCATCTGCAAGCAGATTAGTTTTCACTAAGAAGCTTTTCATGGCAGAAATACAATCTGAGTGCTTGCCAAGTCACTGTCGAGTGGCGACCTCACTTAGAAAAACTCTCTCGTAATTGAAAAAACTTGTTTCTAAAATTTTGATGTTGCTTTGCCCGGGGCGTGATCCTAGGATCTACGGTGTGATAGGCGGGGTACGCTACCATCACACCACGGCGGCCGCAAGATTAAAAAACAAAAAAACTGAGAATTTTAATAAATTGGCTGCCGAGCATTTCAAATACGGCTACGAGGCAAGACGCATGCATCCACTTCTAGACAAAATATAATCGTACGATGTCATGCCGATGATTGGAACCTTAACTTATACGAGTCGTTCAAAGCTAACTGAGGTCTGACCTCTTGTCATATAACTTCTTGAATATGATGCTGGAGAAAATTATACGAGCTGCAAAGCTAAAATGCTATGGAACAATTTTTAATAACAGCGTGCATAAACTGGCTGACGAAATTAACATCTTCAAACTGAAACCCGCGACATAAGATTCGATTACTCCGAAATGTAAAATAGAAACGGGAAAAATGGGTTTGATGGTGAATGAGGACTGAAACCTTCTCTGCGGTTTTATATAAGCAGTGTGATGTCTTAGTTCATCCACCCGTACTTCTTTTTATTAGTTCACTATCTTCGGGTATGTTAATTGACGCCTGGAAATTGGCTTTCATCACAACAGTTTTCAAGAGCGGCAATAAAAATGATGTCAACAATTATAGGCCCATATCACAGCTTTCCTCTTCGGCGAATCTCTTTGAATGTATAATTCATCATATGTAGGTTACTATTTTTTGTTAAGAATATTGTATGTGCAGAGCATGACTTTTTCCGAGGCGCTCAACAGTGTCTAACTTAGCCGTATTTTCTAAGGACTATTGCAGCATTTCAATCAGGTTATAAAGTTGACACTGTTTCATGCAATCCTTTGAGATTGAGACCTACTTACGCAATGGGTGCTGCATGGCTGTTGTTGACAATTTTAGGTCTCTTCCTTTTGTTGCTTGCTTCGGTGTGCCACAGGAAAGCATCTTGGGTCCGCTGTTTTTTGTTCATTTATAAGTGGCATCTGCTCTTGCTGCTCTTCAGCAAGATTTTTATACCTTTCATGAAAATGAAATGGTATATTAATTTCGTCACGAAACCGAAAATTGTAAGTCCTTAAAGGAAAATAGATAGACCCACCATTAAGTATACCGAAATAATCAGGTTGAAGAGCTGAGTTGATTTAGCCATGTCCGTCTGTCCGTCTGTCCGTCTGTCCGTCTGTCCGTCTGTCTGTTTGTATGCAAACTAGTCCCTCAATTTTTGAGATATCTTGATAAAATTTGGTGAGCAGGTGTATTTGGGTGTCCGATTAGACATTTGTCGGAACCGACCGGATCGGACCACTATAGCATATATCCTCCATACAACCGATTTTTCAGAAAAAGAGGATTTTTGTAATATCTTACCCAATTTAACAGATTGAAGCTTCAAACCTCACCATATACTTTCGTATATTGCACATATTGTTGCCTGAAAAAATTTATGAGATCGGTCGTATATATAGTATATATCCCCCACAACCGATTGTTCAGATAAGGAACTTTTCGTAATTACTGCCCTATTTTAAGAGCTAGAGGCTTCAAATTTCAGCGAATGCTTACGTATATAGCATATATTGTTGTCTGAAAAAATCATAAAGATCGGTGGTATATATAGTATATATATGGTGGTATATATAGTATATATATATAGTATACATATATATATTTTCGCAAATTTTAGCCCCATTTTTACAGCTAGAAGCTTCAAATTTCACCGAATATTTACTTATATAGCATATATTGTTGTCTGAAAAAATCATAGAGATCGGTTGTATATATAGTATATATCTCATACAACCGATTGTTCAGATAAGAAACTTTTCGCAATTTCTACCCCATTTTAACAGCTATAAGCTTCAAATTTCACCGATTGGTTACGTATATAGCATATATTGTTCTCTGAAAAAATCATAGAGATCGGTTGTATATATAGTATATATCTCATACAACCGATTGTTCAGATAAGAAACTTTTCGCAATTTCTACCCCATTTTAACAGCTATAAGCTTCAAATTTCACTGATTGCTTACGTATATAGCATATATTGTTGTCTGAAAAAATCATAGAGATCGGTTGTATATATAGTATATATCTCATACAACCGATTGTTCAGATAAGAAACTTTTCGCAATTTCTACCCCATTTTAACAGCTAGAAGCTTCAAATTTCATCAACTGCTTACGTGTATAGCATATATTGATGTCTGAAAAAATCATTGAGATCGGTGCTATACATAGTATATATCTCATACAACCGATTGTTCAGATAAGAAACTTTGCGCAATTTCTGCCCCGTTTTAACAGTTAGAAGCTTCAAATTTCACAAAATGCTTTCGTATATAGCATATATTGTTGTCTGAAAAAATCATAGAGATCGGTGGTATATATATTATATACTTCATATAAACTATCATATTGACCCCTTTTTTACGGCTAGAAGCTTCAAGATTCATCAAATTTCATCAAATAGTTACGTTTACGTCATATATTTTTGAAATACGTGATTCGTAGCCATAGTTTTTACATGCAGACCACAAAAAACGTGAAGCTTTGCATCCTCACACAGATTACCTACCTATTTTTTATTTTATATTTATCTTAAAAATCGTTTAGATATGTTCAAATTTCACCAAATGCTTACGTGTATAGCATATATTGTTGTCTGACAAAATCATAGATACCGGTGGTATATATAGTATATATCCCATACAACCGATTGTTCAGATAAGAAACTTTGCGCAATTTCTGCCACGTTTTAACAGTTAGAAGCTTCAAATTTCACAAAATGCTTATATTGTTGTCTGAAAAAATCATAGAGATCGGTCGTATATATATTATATACTTCATAAAAACTGTCATTTTGACCCCTTTTTTACGGCTAGAATCTTCAAAATTCATCAAATTTCATCAAATAGTTACGTTTTCGTCATATATTTTTGAAATACGTGATTCGTAGTCATAGTTTTTACACGCAGACCACAAAAAACCTGAAACTTTGCATCCTCACACGAAGTACCTACCTGTTTTTTATTTTATATTTATCTTAAAAATCGTTAAGGTATGTAGATCTGTTCACTATATATTTCTTATCTTATACATCCGATTATTCGGAGATTACAAACGGGATAAGATTATTGTTCAGCCCCATTCATGAAAGGTATGAAGTCTTCGGCACAGCCGAAGACAGTCCCGTTCTTACTTGTTACTTTATGCGGATGAACTGAAGGTTTATTCGACAATCAATAGCTTGCAAGATTCTGCTCTTTTACAAAGTGATTTAGAGAGATTAAGCAGCTCGTGCAATAATAATTGTTTGACACTTACTCACTTTTTCAAAGCGTGTCAATGTTATTGATACCGTGTACTCTATTTCTAATTAGATTCTCTCGCGGATAAATGAATCTAAGGACCTGAGAGTAGTTTTTGAATTGAAGTTTACTTTTGTGAATCACATAAACTTAGGCATTAGTAAATCATATGTAATTCTTGCCTTCGTCAGGTGTCATATCTCCGATTTTTCTGATTTTTTATAAACTAAGGCTGCTATATTCGGCGTTTGTGCGTTCCAAACTTGAGTATACTTACTTTGTTTGGTCTCCGTATTATTATTGCCATGTTGCAAGAATTGAACGGATCCAGAAATTAATTATTCAATATCCTTAGCGTAGTTTGCGATTCTCGGATTATATCCCATCTTATCAAGCACGTTGTTTATTAATTAATATAAAATCATTGCAACATAGACGATTAATGTTGTCGTTGTACGTTATCTATGACTTGATTTGAGGGGCTGTTGATTGCCCAATGCTCCTCGGAAGTATCTCATTCAATATACCTGCCAGAGCTCTTCGCAGTTCTGAGTTCTTTAATGCTGGTATTTTCTAAGCTGTTTAAGCAAGACTTACTCCGATTACAAGGGTTTTGATTGAGTTCAACAGAATTTTTAAACTTACAGATATAGATTTTTCGTTTTCAAAAGATCGCTTTCGCAATACGTTAGATACTCTATATAAGTAAGGCAATTATTATATAAGTAAGAATTTAATCTTGCAATTAGATCGAGTTCTACTTCATATACTTCTACTAAGCCTGTAAAATTTGACAAATACTGATTGGCTTAACTAATAAATAATACTAAGGATCAATGAAAATCTGGTCTACCCTTGCCTGTTGAAGTGCCAATTAAGTAAGTTTGCTAAAAATAATGAGCTATATTTATACACTCCCAGCGGGTTAGGGTGCTTAGAATATACCCGCGGTAGGTATGCCTGTCATAAGAGGCGACTAAAATACCAAATTGATTCAAGGTGTTGTGCAGCGCTACCCCCTCTCAAGGGGTTGCCTGTGCAATATGTAGCTTCTCCAACCCAATTGTCAACCTCACCTACCCGTGGCGAATCCTGTTTCATTAACAGCCGAGGCTCTGACGACCCCGAACTCCTGAGGGATCTAGGGGGTGGGAATGGGGATGGCCTAGAAGGTTTCATGGTTTCCCCAAGATCTTCGGGGAGTGTCCTTATAGCTACAACAACAACAACTGCTATACTTATAGTAATTCATTTTGACTATGAATATGTATGCACCAATGCAAAGTGGTCGGTTCCATAGGCCAAAAATAAAAAAAAAACAAGTAAGGAAGGCTAAGTTCGGGTGTAACCGAACATAACATACTCAGTTGAGAGCTATGGAGACAAAATAAGGAAAATCAATCTGGGGTAACCCTGGAATGTGGTTGTATAACATGTGTATCAAATGAAAGGTATTAAAGAGTATTTTAAGAGAGAATAGGCCATAGTTCTATGGATGAACGCCATTTAGGGATATCGCCATAAAGGTAGACCAGGGCTGACTCTAGAATTTGTTTGTACGATATGGGTATCAAATGAAAGCTGTTAATGAGTATTTTGAAAAGGAGTGATCCTTAGTTCCATAGGTGGACGCCGTTTCGAGATATCGCCATAAAGGTGGACCAGGGGTGTCTCTAGAATGTGTTTGTACGATATGGGAATCAAATGAAAGGTGTTACTGAGCATTTTAAGAGGGAGTGGGCATTAGGTCTATAGGTGGACGCCTTTTCGAGATATCGCCATTAGGGTGGGCCAGGGGTGACTCTAGAATGTTTGTACGGTATGGGTATCAAACGAAAGGTGTTACTGAGCATTTTAAGAGGGAGTGGGCATGAGGTCTATAGGTGGACGCCTTTTCGAGATATCGTCATTAGGGTGGACCAGGGGTGACTCTAGAATGTGTTTGTACGATATGTGCATCAAACGAAAGGTGTTACTGAGCATTTTAAGAGGGAGTGGGCATTAGGTCTATAGGTGGACGCCCTTTCGAGATATCGCC
Source organism: Eurosta solidaginis (assembly GCF_040869045.1). NCBI lineage: Eukaryota > Metazoa > Arthropoda > Insecta > Diptera > Tephritidae > Eurosta > Eurosta solidaginis. The sequence continues at coordinate 67,244,950 of NC_090323.1, read as the reverse complement.
ATTAGGGTGGGCCAGGGGTGACTCTAGAATGTTTGTACGATATGGGTATCAAACGAAAGGTGTTACTGAGCATTTTAAGAGGGAGTGGGCATTAGGTCTATAGGTGGACGCCTTTTCGAGATATCGCCATTAGGGTGGGCCAGGGGTGACTCTAGAATGTGTTTGTACGATATGGGTATCAAATGAAAGGTGGTAAGGAGTATTTTAAAAGGGAGTAATCCTTAGTTCTATAGGTGGACGCCTTTTCGAGATATCGCCATAAAGGTGGACCAAGGGTGACTCTAGAATGTTTGTACGATATGGGTATCAAACGAAAGGTGTTACTGAGCATTTTAAGAGGGAGTGGGCATTAGGTCTATAGGTGGACGCCTTTTCGAGATATCGCCATTAGGGTGGGCCAGGGTGACTCTAGAATGTGTTTGTACGATATGGGTATCAAATGAAAGGTGGTAATGAGTATTTTAAAAGGGAGTAATCCTTAGTTCTATAGGTGGACGCCTTTTCGAGATATCGCCATAAAGCTGGACCAAGGGTGACTCTAGAATGTTTGTACGGTATGGGTATCAAACGAAAGGTGTTACTGAGCATTTTAAGAGGGAGTGGGCATTAGGTCTATAGGTGGACGCCTTTTCGAGATATCGCCATTAGGGTGGGCCAGGGTGACTCTAGAATGTGTTTGTACGATATGGGTATCAAATAAAAGGTGGTAATGAGTATTTTAAAAGGGAGTAATCCTTAGTTCTATAGGTGGACGCCTTTTCGAGATATCGCCATTAGGGTGGGCCAGGTGTGACTCTAGAATGTTTGTACGATATGGGTATCAAACGAAAGGTGTTACTGAGCATTTTAAGAGGGAGTGGGCATTAGGTCTATAGGTGGACGCCTTTTCGAGATATCGCCATTAGGGTGGGACAGGGGTGACTCTAGAATGTTTGTATGATATGGGTATCAAACGAAAGGTGTTACTGAGCATTTTAAGAGGGAGTGTACATTAGGCCTATAGGTGGACGCCTTTTCGAGATATCGCCATTAGGGTGGGCCAGGGTGACTCTAGAATGTGTTTGTACGATATGGGTATCAAATGAAAAGTGGTAATGAGTATTTTAAAAAGGGAGTAATCCTTAGTTCTATAGGTGGACGCCTTTTCGAAATATCGCCATTAGGGTGGGCCAGGTGTGACTCTAGAATGTTTGTACGATATGGGTATCAAACGAAAGCTGTTACTGAGCATTTTAAGAGGGAGTGGGCATTAGGTCTATAGGTGGACGCCTTTTCGAGATATTGCCATTAGGGTGGGCCAGGGGTGACTCTAGAATGTTTGTACGATATGGGTATCAAACGAAAGGAGTTACTGAGCATTTTAAGAGGGAGTGGACACTAGGTCTATAGGTGGACGCCTTTTCGAGATATCGCCATTAGGGTGGGCCAGGGGTTACTCTAGAATGTTTGTACGATATGGGTATCAAACGAAAGGTGTTACTGAGCATTTTAAGAGAGAGGGGGCATTAGTTCTATAGGTGGACGCCTTTTCGAGATATCGCCATTAGGGTGGGACAGGGGTGACTCTGGTATGTTTTTGTACGATATGGATATCAAATTAAAGGTATTAATGAGGGTTTTAAAAGCGAGTGGCCCTTAGATGTATATGTGAAGGCGTTCTCGTGATATCCACCAAAATGTGGACCAGGTGATCCAGAAAATCATCTGTCGGGTACTGCTAATTTATTTATATATGCAATACCACTAACAGTATTCCTGCCAAGATTCCAAGGGCTGTTGATTTCGCCTTGTAGAACTTTTTCATTTTCTTCTACTTAATATGGTAGGTGTCACACCCATTTTACAAAGATTTTTCCAAAGTTATATTTTGCGTCAACAAACCAATCCAGTTACCATGTTTCATCCCTTTTTTCGTATTTGGTATAGAATTATGGCATTTTTTTAATTTTTCGTAATTTTCGATATCGATAAAGTGGGCGTGGTTATGGTCAGATTTCGCCCATTTTTTATACCAAGAAAAAGTGAGCTCAGGTAAGTACGTGGGCTAAGTTTAGTAAAGATATATCGGATTTTGCTCAAGTTATTGTGTTAATGGCCGAGCGGAAGGACAGACGGTGGACTGTGTATAAAAACTGGGCGTGGCTTCCATCGATTTCGCCCATTTTCACAGAGAACAGTTACCGTCATAGAATCTATGCTCCTACCAAATTTGAGAAGGATTGGTAAATTTTTGTTCGACTTATGGCAATAAAAGTATTCTAGACAAACTAAATGAAAATGGGCGGAGCCACGCCCATTTTGAAATTTTCTTTTATTTTTGTATTTTGTTGCATCATATCATTACTGGAGTTGAATTTTGACTTAATTTACTTATATACAGTAAAGATATTAAATTTTTTGTTAAAATTTGAATTAAAAAAATTTTTTTTTTAAAAAGTGGGCGTGTTCTTAATCCAATTTTGCTAATTTTTATTTAGCACATATAGAGTAATAGTAGTAACGTTCCTGCCAAATTTCATCATGATATCTTCAACGACTGCCAAATTACAGCTTGCAAAACTTTTAAATTACCTTCTTGTAAAAGTGGGCGGGGCCACGCCCATTGTCCAAAATCTTACTAATTTTCTATTCTGCGTCGTAACGTCAACCCATCTACCAAGTTTCGTCGCTTTATCTGTCTTTTGTAATGAGTTATCGCACTTTTTCGGTTTTTCGAAATTTTCGATATCGAAAAAGTGGGCGTGGTTATAGTCCGATATCGTTCATTTTAAATAGCGATCTGAGATGAGTGCTCAGGAACCTACATACCAAATTTCATCAAGATACCTCAAAATTTACTCAAGTTATCGTGTTAACGGACGGACGGACGGACGGACGGACGGACATGGCTCAATCAAATTTTTTTTCGATCCTGATTATTTTGATATATGGAAGTCTATATCTATCTCGATTCCTTTATATATGTACAACCAACCGTTATCCAATCAAACTTAATATACTCTGTGAGCTCTGCTCAACTGAGTATAATAAAATGGAAAAGTTTGTCACCAAATGTGCCATTAGTACCTCTTATTATAACAGCCTTTTAAAAGGTATATTTGTTTTTCTTGTATTCGAATTGTACTCTTTAAGAATAGCTTCAAAATTGAGGTTATGGTATTAGTTGGTTTTTGCAGTGTGAGCAAGTTAAAAATAAAGTGCAAGTTTAAGCTATTTAAAAATACATAAAATATAATTGTATTGAAATAAATAAAAATGACTTTTGAAGTCAAAGCCATTTACTTCATTTTGAAATAATTTTAGTGTGTTTAGCTTGGTGTTTTTTTTTTTTTTTTTTGGTTATTTAAAATTTCACTTTCAGCTAAAGATTTATTTAGGTTCCTCACCGATCCTCACGTTGGAACTCATATCTTATTATTAGTCAAAGTTTTAAGGTTCTAAAGTATAAATATCAGCTGCCACTTTCTGCCACTAACCATGTTTTGCGACAGTTTTCTGATAGCGTCACCCTGATAAATTATTGTCGTATGTTAAATGTGCTCACATGTAACATACGACATTATTTTATCCATTCGACGATATGCAAATGTAAAATTTTGTGTGTGTTTGCTGTTTTGTTATTGTTATGTATGCAAAATCATTTAATAACTTAAATTTCTTTATTTAATCCTATTAAACATTGTATTTGCGATAGACACATCTTACCACTTTTCCCCGCACATCTACTTACTTTTTGTATGCATGCGGTGAAAGTGGGTGGTTGCGGGTCGGTATGAAGGTATCGCCCGCACCAATTTTATGAAAAAACAATTCTAACATATTTGTAAAGCCGTGACCAAAGTTTCACGTTGATATCTCTACTAGAAGTATCTTTGGCCACCAAATCCATATAAGACCGACCAATGTGCAATGTTTGCTTCTTTTATTTAAATCGATAGATCAGGTCACTGTCGACTGCTTGTCTAATCATTTGAGGAAGCATTTCCGTCCACAGCCTTGCATTGTTTTTTACTCATTTAACAGTGTGTGTTAATGTATCCGTGCCTCTCTTTTGACCTTAACAACTTTTCCGTCACTTACTTATGTAAAACTGTATCTAAACTTTTCAGGTACATGTTTATATGTATGCAATATAATATACATACATACATACACATACATATGTACGTTGTGTATGACTATCTACCTTTGGTCGTTGTTGTTTATTGTTCAGTTGTTCGGTTTGTCACATCTGTTGATAACTGTCAACTTTTTTTCTAGTCGCTATTAATTTCTTGCATTTAATTTCCATTTTTTCGGCTCGTACAAGCAAACGAAAAACAAATCAAATATTAAAATGGGCCACTTGAAATTCGACAATTCCGAACAATTTAGAGTTTGACATTTTTCTGCTTTTCTAATTAATGATTCAAATGGTGTTTGGCGGCAAATGAGCTACCGTTTTGGATTTTTGATTAATCGCTAGATAATTGTATTTGATTTGTTCTTTATTAACTTGTCTACCGATAAGATGTAATTTAAATTTTATTAAGCATTTATTTTAAATCTACATACATACATATGTACGTACGTACACAGCACATTGTAAAAAGTAGATTCAAATTGTGCAAATTTAATAAAAACCGTTACCACTTACACTAGGTATACATACTATGAAAGTAGATATAAGAAAAGGTAAGACATTTTATATTAGCCATCAAATGTTTTCAAAAGGGATCGTAACCGTTATGACTTTTAAAATAAAAGTTACATTTTAACTGTTATTTTTCGACTTTTACTTATAATAAAATTTTAAACTTTTATAATAAGAGTCAACTTTTAACCTTTATTTTTGACTTTTATAGCAATATTAAAATTTGCAATTGTTTTTGTTTTTATCGGCCTATTGATAAATGATTCAAGGTTCGATTCGAGCTCAAGGCCAGAACAATAATTTTTTTCCTAATGATAATTATTGTTATTTTTTAATTTTTCTAAATTTGAAAAAATTGTATTTTGTTTTTGGAATAGTAAGTAGACAATTTTTCGAATAGTAAGTAGAAAATGTTTCAGACAACACCTGCCATAGCTGCGCAGATAGATCCATTTGGTCATATAAATCATTCCAGAGATGGTCGGACTAGTACCTTAATAGTGCTTTGTTACCGGAACGTACTGGATCTATATGCGGCAAAGGACCATCAACATCGGCCCAAAGCCTCCGGGGAGTGTCTTTATCGTTAATACAACAACAACAAATCATGTACTTTTAGAATGAATTATATAAGTAACTAAAATGCGCGCACAAAGAAATGAATTCTTATTCAGATTGATATTATTGACTGGTTGACATAGCACATTTTTTTGAACAGTTGACGACTTAGCACATTTACGCATCATTGCAAACAGCACGTAAAAATTAAAAATTAAAATTTTTTTCTTGTGATCGATGTACATATTTAAATTCAGTTTTAAAACTGCATTAAAATACAATTTTTCAAAAAAAGTGACTTAGCACATTTTCACATTAAGCTAACGATATGTATGTATATATAGTGTTACTAAGCTCTTAAACGCGCCTGTAATTATTTCACACAATCAAGATTAAAAAGCATATAGAATTAGTCTATACCTAAATGGTGAATAAAGGAATATCAACAAAAAGGCAATATTTAGAGACCAATTGCAAAACGAGCAGCGGGGAATTCTTAGTGGTTAAAGGCGTCTGCCTTTACACTAGTATAAAGTAAGAATGTAGGAGATTTCGAGTTCAATACTCAGCTCCCGAGAAGCTAGCTGTTGAAGAAGTGAAATTCAGAAACGTGTCCTAGTAACGATCGCCGTTTGTAAACATTGCGATTTTTCTCTAATATCAATAATATATTTTTTATCTCACACGAATCACTTTCCTGTATTCAAATATCAAATAGAGCAATTCCTTCTATCTTAAACCTTAAACCTTGAGCACTTTCTGTGTTCGTGTCCAGCGCTCGCCAGGTCGATGCTTCAGCTATTAGGGGCGGCAGAGTTGCCAGATCTCGAGGAAGCAATTAAGCTAGGTCCTAGAAAACTTCTAGTAAGTCCTGGCACCTGATTGGAGTTCTACCGTTAGGTCATGAAACAAATTCTGGTAGCACATTCAGGTTATATGAGGTCCAGTTCAACCTAACCTAACCATACCAAATATCCATAGAAAATTTATTGAATGCAAAACCGTCGTCAAGGCTAATGGATAAAAAATGATCCGGGAAGTATGCCTACGCGGCGGTGACGTTTGAAGAAAAGTGGTGACCTACTGCTTGGAGACAAACTTCACCTCACTTTGGACTTCTAGCTTGTGCCTGTAAATGCAGAAAGAAGAAGAGGGCATTTGCTTGACTGTGCGAATTGACGTCAGTTGTCGAAATACGACATCCGTGCTAGTGAAACCATTCAAATTTGAATCGTTGTACTATGTTCATATCAGCTTATCATATCATGACATTATGCAAACTTTCATAGAACTATTAGCTCTATTATCTAAAAATTGGTTACCAAGTTGGTTCTAAAATTCAATACTTTAATATAATATTATCAAACTTTGATAATAATTCCCAGCTCTTTCGTATGCAGTTATAGCTCATAAACCTACATATCAGATGCACATTTCAAGCAAATAAAATATGGTTTCCGTTCCCCCTAACATCGTGCAATATATCAAGTATTTTCCCAGAAGCCCTTTTCTTGGAGCGATAATTATAGTCAGAGGTTTGTGCCGTATGTATGTGCAAATAGCGCTAAGTACGTGAGTACAAACGCCGCGCCTCCGCTTATTCTGTTCAATTTCAAATTGTCGACAGTTCGCTTTTCGGTTTCAACGCTGCTTTTCAACAGCCCACCGCTATCTAAAAAAAACAAACCAAAATATAAAAAAAAATCACTCAACAAAACTCATTTCCAATTCCAAGCGCGTTGAAGGCGCGCGGGCGTCAAAACGCCATGAACGCGGTAACAACTTTTAATAATAGTAGAATGAAAGGCATAAAAAACTAGCGCAAAATACGCGACGAAACTGTGCGATACCAGATTAGACCATTTATGGCAATTACGCGCTTACACGAGAGTGCACATATGCAACAAGAGCAACAAGAAATATAAGAACCACTTGTATACACCGGTAAGCCGCGCGCACTTTTGCTAACTCGACCATAAGCAACCGCGCACCGCTTCCAAGATTAAGCTGGTCGGCTGGCTTATCGCTGCAATTGTATCGGCGACGCGTCTATTACAGCACAGCCTGAAATACGCTCTTAAATGTTTTGTATTAGTTGCCTATTTTACAGCCAACCCAAGCGAGATTCTGTGCAACAACGACCTAATGTTGCATGCGAGGCACAACTTTTTCAAAGTACACTTCAACGTGCAATGTTGTGGCTGCTGTCCGCGTTGATGATGGCGGTAGTGGGGTTTTGCAGTTAAGTGGCGGTTGAAAGATGAGTAGAAGTGGCAGCCACTACGGATGCGACATAGCATTCACCATGAATATGTGGGGGCTTTGTCTTCGTGCTGTTAACGCACGCGCATTTTGTTCTGATTATTGCTCTGCAATGTGGTGCCAGTACGAATAGCTTAAAGATTTGTAGTTGCTGATCTTATAGTTGCCGCTATGACTGCTGTTACTTCTAATAAAATTTTATTTCCCTTTTCCGTTGTTGTTTAAGGCTAGAAGTAGTTGTAGTTAAGCCAGTTTCTGTCTATGGCGGTGGGTTGGCTTCTTTGAACGGTCTTATGAACGCAGGGGCAATGGTGATTTGTTTGCGCATGCGTGAGTGCGCGCTCCACTGGCGCGTTTGGTAAGAAAATTAGATTAACATATCATTACGTGTGTGGGCACAAACGTTCACACATTTGTACTTAATACACAAAGTATACATACATACGTAATTCATAGGTTGGTAATTTGAGCACAATTTCTTTGAATGAAGCAGCAATCGCACCATGCGTCCACAACCAGCAAGCTGCATCTTCCTAAGCGATTGACTGGGTGAGACTTACGCAGAAAAAAGAGCATTAATCGCATTGCCATCAAGCTCGCGTGCTTGCAAGTGTGTGCCGAAGCTCGTTTTCCAGTATGATTTGGGCAGATGGGCTCCACATTAGTTTACTGGTTTTTTCTTTCGAATTTTGTAATTTCATTTAGGTTTTCTGAGTAGTCTTGTTTATTCAATTTACTAGCTTCGTTTTGTATATAAATAGATTAAAAAATATTTAAAAAATTGGAGTTTTACCACTCATTTCTACTTCACGATCTTCAATTAAGGCCATTTTAGCTGCACACAAAATCCGTTATTATAGAAGATGGGAAGTTTAAGAGATATTTTGTTAAACAGTGAAGTGAAGCAATGGAATATTCAACCCTCAATGTAAGGCAACCTCAGAAGAGCGTCAGTGAAGACCTAACTTAGCGGTATGGCATCTATAGCCAATCAGACGCATTTAGTACAAGTAAGAGTACTCACGTAAGAAAAAATGTAGATAATAAATCTGAGACTCCGTCAGGTCCTTCCTTTCTTTTGTAATGAGTCTTCCTTTGTACGTCGACTTTATTATTATCCGGCCTCGATGCACTGTGACTTTTATTTAGATCTATTGTGCTTGACCTTTATCCTCTTACTGAAAGTGGATGTTTTTAACCTTTTCAGGTTTTTTACTCCACATTCACATTTAGAGTCACGTCAGGCAGACTATCTAGCACACAAGGTGCTATAGCATCATTATTTGGTTAAAAGCCCTTCTGTGGACTCACAAAGCCACACACTAGAGAAAACATAAGTAAGTGGAAAGCAAAGCAGTTCAAGCAACACTGGATTGGATGTCCAGCGCAGGAACAGGCTAAATGTTTACACTCCCATCAGCAAGAGTTTCAACCAAACTGAAAAAAAATTTTTTTTTTTTTTCAGTTAATTAAATTTAAAAAAAATTTTGTATTTAGCTTTAACATTAAAGAACGTGTATTTAGAATATGATATGAAAAAGGTTACATTAAAAACTCAAGCGCATGCGGCGGCTTTTCTTTGCCATTTCATCTAAAACTTCATCAACGGTAACAATTTGATCACGGTGGATGCTTAGTGATGCACAGCCATTCAATCGATTTTCACTCATCGTGTTTCTCAAATAGTTTTTAATCAGCCTAAGAGTTGAAAAAGATCTCTCGTTCATTGCCGTTGTTACTGGAAGCGTACACAAGATTTTCAACAACATGTGAACATTAGGAAAAGCCACAGAATCGCATTCCTGTAATATTAATCATAGATAAATTGATAAAAAAAAAAAAAACAGAAGTACCTCCTTCAGGAATAAGTAGAATTCATGCTTTTTCAGACTATGCATGAGATCAAACGTATACGTATATAAAATTCAAAAGAAAGAAACTGATCGAGTAGAAAAAAATTTTATTTAAAAAATTCATATCTACATGGAAAAAACACTAATGTGTTTTTTACATTTTAAAATGTGGAAAACACATTATCTTTTCTTTTATCAAATTATATTTTTGAAATGTGTTTTTGACATGAAAAAAAATATAGATATTACATTATAATAATGTGTTTTCCACATGGAAAATAATGTCAAATTTGCATTATATTTCAAAATAGGAAATGTGTACTTCAAAAAATAATGTTAAATTATTATTTAAATGTTAAAAATATTTGCCTTTTCATTCCGATGAATGTAATCGCTGTTGAGGTAAACGAGCAAACGCCTGAATTGATTATATTCACGAATGCAATAAGTTGGTTGATTTTAAATCAATGTCGATTATGTTCGTTTAATCAAGTTGGATCATTGAACACAACCATGTTGCCGAATGTAATCGAACGTTGTTGTGGTCAAGTTTTGCTGTTCTCTCATATATATGTAGATGGTCGTTAGGCAAATTTATAAGGAAACTTCTTTATAAAATTATAGTAATAGTTAACATGTACATTTGTATATTTAATAAATTGCAGAATTATTATTAAACAGAATATGATTAAAATATATAGGTGTTCACTTCGTACATACATATGCTTGCATATTAAAAATATAATATCACCAACAAAGTAAATACGTAGCAGAATTATAAAGAAATTTATTAAAATAGACATAAAAACATCAAATACTTGAAGTATATCGACCTAAAAAATCAAATTATCCTGCGCCTATGGGAGGGGGAGGTGGGTTAAACTCCTAAACCCCCCCGTCGCTACGCCCCTGTCCCTATACAACAAAAAATACTTCCTAACATATTTTGTGTCGTATTAATTTGTTATATTGCAGTTTTTAATTGCGAAAAATGTTAGAAAAGTTACCAACGAGTGGGAATGTGCCAGCAGTCTTAGCCAAAGCAAATGTCAAATTCTTCTTCACACAGATTAATCGGTGGATGGAGCGAAGATATCAAGAGACTGCGAAAGAGCATTCCAGCATTCAACGTCGTTTCATGAATATACTCTCTCACTCCATGACATGTCAGTCGGAGCATAAGCAATATCACATCAAGTGTTATTATCCTTAGAGGATATGCCCGTTGCCATGTACATAGATTATGTTTAATACTATTTTTATATTCTCAATTACAATTAACGCTTTCGAATTTTCATTTGACGCTTTCTCATTTACAACTGAAAATGGTGTAGACGCACAGACTCGCACACAAGCATAAACACAACACGTCAGGTTAAAGAAGCCATCGAATATGCTAAGCCATCTAAAACGTTAGGTCCGGACAGAATTGCCATACCGATGCTTAAAAACCTCGTTCATGAAGGATTAAAACACCTAGCGCTCGTCTTCAACCTGTCTTTGCCCACTTTCTCTTAACACTCCTATAGCCTTTATCCAGAAAACCTTGAAACCGTCCTGTTTCCTTATTTTACCGCAAACCTGCGGCTTGCCAATCATCAATAGTCTCAAAAGGTGGACTGCAAACTATTTGTGTGGTCGGCAACCATCGGTGCAGTTCAGGAACGTTGTTGTTGTTGTATTAACGATAAAGACACTCCCCGAAGGCTTTTCGGAGCGTTATCGATATTGATGGGCCTTTGCTGGATATAGATCCGGTACGTTCCGGTGACAAGGACCATTAATATACTAGCCCGACCATCTCGGGAATGATTTATATGACCACATTAAACCTTCACGGCCATTCCCCCCTCCCCATCCCCTAGTTCCATGCAGAGCTTGGGGTCGCCAGAGCCTCGTCTGTTAATGAAACAGAATTTGCCGCGGGTAGGTGAAGTTGACAATTGGGTTGGAGAAGCCATATATTTCGGTGACAAACCCTTGAGAGGGTTGGGTTACGCAACCCCTTGAATCCCTAAATCACGAATGTAACATCTAAGCACAGAATAATTAAACAAGGGGTGTCTCGGAGTGGTGTCCCATCCCCACTTTTGTGTAACTTTTACATTTCGAAGCTCCCTTGTCCACCAGAGGGAGTGACCATTGTGGCCCACGCCGGTGACTGCACGATAATGGCTACAGGTTCCGGTCCATCCATCGAGGAGCCATGCTATAAAATCAACGGCTATCTCCTTAATCTGCCCAGTTTTTTTTCCTCGCGAAATCTCTACCAAATCCACGGCGACCTTATCTTCAACCTTCATAAGCAAATGTCGGCCATATTGGATATCCAAGTCGATGGCATTACGCTACCTACTTTCCTATATCCCAAAATACTGGATGTGACGTTCGATCAGGATCTACATACATTTTGGCGAGCAGGCAGTCGCAATTGTACCTAAAGTTCAGAGCGGTAACACAATCTCTAAGTCTCTTGCCGACAGCACTCAGGGAAAGATAAAGTAACGGTCTAAGCCACTTATAAAACAACTAGCCGTCCACTTGTATGCTACGCGTCCACAATTTTTTCGCAGAGCCTAAAAGAAACACACTGGAGGAAACTTTAGGCCTGTCGAAACACCGCGTTCAGAACTGACACGGGATGTCATCTTATGTCCCCAGAACATCATCTACATCGTGAGGCTAGAATACTACCAATAAAGGAGAGAAATGAAATGCTGAACAAAGAATTTCTGCTAAATACATAGAAACCTGGGCATCCCAACAGGAATCTGATTGAAGAAGCCCCGCCTCCTAGGAATTGATAAAGACAACTTAAAAATAGTCTCGAAACTTGAAATTCTTTTGCCGCTTTACACTTGTCATATTGGATACAAAACCAGCAGTGGCGCCTGAAAATCATAAAAGTCGCCCATTTCACGCCCACATCACCTACGGCGGCTATATGCAACTCAATATTAAATTTTTAATATTACGCACCGTCTAGCATGACTTACAAAATAGACAAAATGTCTGTTAACGCCCTCAGCAAAAATAAATAATTGAAAATATTTTTCCTATGCGCACTGACTGCATGTGGCAGAACTAAGATCACTTGTCGCAGCCACTAACTCAGCGTTCCTGCTGCGTTGAGTTCACAGCAAGTGCCCTTTTGCTTTTTGTCATCATTTTTGCACATACAAACATACATATGTACATAAACTCATATGAATGTCTCAGCTGCAATTCCATACATATTTTTTTACCAATCGCCTACGCCAAAAGGCACCGACTGCAATAAATTGATTTTCACGCCAGATTTACTTATTTTACGCTCATACTTCATTCCATGATACTCAATACTCAATATTTTAAAATTAAAATCTTTATGGTTTGTCCTAAAATAAACCCTCAAATTGTTAACAATGGTAAGAATTAGTAAAATCGAATTTCAATAGACCCGCTGCTATTCGTATAAAAGAAAGAATTGTCACCGAACAATTCGATGAGCAAATTAATTATGTATGGATTTTAGAAACTGTTCCAATACAAAGGTATTCAAAAGTAAAAAAAAGTTCTTACCCAATTACGCCCTCATTACTTGCGTATGTTTTGTGCTACCGTTTTAGTTATCTAACCTTTTTTTGATTTGTGCTAACTTCAAAGCCTTCCGCTTGTTGTCCTTGTATTTTCCTCAAACGTATATTTTATTTGCAGCTGTTGGACAAATTTGCGTGAATGCCGATCAGATGTAAAGTATATATATACCTTTCTTTACCTCCCTGCAAAAAAAGGTTGGATCATGTGTTCCAAATTAGCGCTTTAATATGGATTTTATACTACAGCTCTCGCTTTGATTGTGAGTATGAGTAATTTGTTTTGGATTTTTGCAAAGTAGGTACTCTCAAGTAGGACTATTCAGGAATAAAGAAAGGAAGTACTCCGAGCTGGAGTATGTGCTTCTGATGAGCTGTTGAGTACTGCGAGTAGCACATATGTACATATGTACATTATATGAATTTAACCACTACCTGTGCGGCTGCAGTGGTGTAATTGTAGCGTGCTCCGCCTACCACACCGAAGATCCTGGGTTCACGCCCGAGCAAAGCAATATCAAAATTATAAAGGTTGACCAGGGGTGACTAGAATGCGTTCGTACGATATGGGTATCAAATGAAAGGCGTTAGTGATTATTTAAAACGTAGTGGACCTGAGTTCTATAGGTGGACGTCTTTACGAGATATCGCCATAAAGGTGGACCAGGGGTGACCCTAGAATGTGTTGGTACGATATGGGTATCAAATTAAAGGTATTAAAGGTATTAATGAGGGTTTTAAAAGGGAGTAGTGGTAGTTGTATATGTGCAGGCCTTTTCGAGATATCGACCAAAATGTGGACCAGGGTGACCCAGAACATCATCTGTCGGGTACCGCAAATTTTCTATATATGTAATACCACGAGAAGTATTTCTGCCCAGATTCCAAGGGCTTTTGATTTCGCCCTCCAGAACTTTTTCATTTTCTTCTACTTAATATGGTAGGTGTCACACCCATTTTACAAAGGTTTTTCCAAAGTTATATTTTGCGTCAATAAAACAATCCAATCACCATGTTTCATTTCTTTTTTCATATTTGGTATAGAATTAATGAATTTTTTCTATTTTCGTAATTTTCGATATTGGAAAAGTGGGCATGGTTATAGTCGGATTTCAGCCATTTTTTATACCAAGATAAAGTGAGTTCAGATAAATACGTGAACTAAGTTTAGTAAAGATATATCGATTTTTGCTCAAGTTATCGTATTAACGGCCGAGCGGAAGGACAAAAGGTCGACTGTAAATAGAAACTGGGGGTGGCTGCAACCGATTTCGACCATTTTCACAGAATCTATGTCTGCGAAATTACAGCTTGCAAAACTTTCAAATTACCTTTTTTTAAAAGTGGGCGGTGCCACGCCCATTGTGCAAAATTTTACTAATTTTGTATTTTGCGTCATAAGGTCAACGCACCTACCAAATTTCATCGCTTTAGCCGTCTTTGGTAATGAATTATCGCACTTTTTCTGTTTTTCGAAGTTTTCGATATCGAAAAAGTGGGCGCGGTTGTAGTCCGATTTCGTTCATTTTAAATAGCGATCTGAGATGAGCGCCCAGGAACCTACATACCAAACATCATCAAGAGACCTCAAAATTTACTCAAGTTGTCGTGTTTACCGACGGACGGACGGACGGACTGGCGGATGGACGGACATGGCTAAATGAATTTCTTTTTTTGTCCAGATCATTTTGATATATAGAAGTCTATATCTATGTCGATTAGTTTATGCCGTTACGGATTGCCGTTATGCGAACAAAGTTAATATACTCTGTGAGCTCTGCTCAGCTGAGTATAAAAATGGGTCGAACACGATAACATCTGCTGTAGTAGTTAATTTGAAATAAAGTAATTTCGGAAAAAAGCCATAACAGAACGATTAAAACTATTTAAAGCTCCGTACTAGAGCTGGATTCGATTCAAGTTTTTGGAGGATCGATCTTTTCTTAATGTTTTAGACACGTTTTACGGTTTAGTAAAGCTCACTAGATTCTTCCTCGTTTATATATATTAATTTATAATAGGGAAACCGACCTCGGGAACCAAAGAGATATCCAGATTTTGTACGCGGAAGTTTCATCAGTAAGTTCTGCCTTCTCTACAAAGTTAGCCACGAAATCAAACGGGGAATAACTCTTGTCAATAACCCTCTATTATCTATCTTAGCTGCCCTGATGTATGCATCAGAGTCATGGCCCATGTCGAGGGTCAATGTATTTCCCTTGGAGTGTACGAGAGAAATGTTCCGCCGCCGATTTATAGTCCTCTCTGTGTTGCCAACCGCTAGGTCATGTTATGAGAATGTATGAAGACGCTTCTACACAGAAAGTAATCCTATCGGCACCCATATTTGGATACAGACGAAGGGGGACACCACCGCCAAGTAGATTTGATCTACCTTGGCGTTCGCAATTGGTATCAGATATGTTAAAACAGGGATAGCTGGCCTGACTTATTACACAACGCAGTTAACCTATAGGTGATTTGCGTTCGTTCGAAATGGCGTCGAATATACCCAACCAGCATTTGGGCCTGAGTCCCATTAGAGTTCATGTTGATAACTAGGCAGACTTCCAAAATCTCAAGAGTTGTTTCGAAACAGTGGCTCAACTCGAAAACCATAGCGTAGTCAGCAAAAGAGGGAATTTTTTATAAAGCAACAAATTCTATTACGTAAGTTGAATAAATTTAATTAACAACTTGTGGTTCTCTATCTGGGCTCAAATAAGTAAATGTGACACGATAACCCCCGAAGAGATTTTTTTCTCTTCCAATTTGCGTCGTACTCCTTTTAATTTTTCCTACAAATTGGCGGAACAGGATCTATTTGTTTTATACCTACTCCGAAGGGCATCTGCAAGGCAGATGAGTTTTCACTGAGAACTTTTCATGGCGGAAATACACTAAGAATGCTTGCCAAACGCTGCCTGAGGGGTGACCCCGCTTAGACAAATTTTCAACTAATTGAAAAAACTTGTTTCTAAAATGTTGATGCTGCTTTGCCCGGGGTGTGAACCCAGGATCTTCGGTGTGGTCGGTGGAGCACGCTACCATCAGCCCACAGCGGCCACCTATATAATTTATTTTTCATTAATTACGCTTCATTACTGCTATCAACCAAGTGTTTATTTCTCACAATAAACAGCTGTTGGTTTTGGTAGTACCACCTTGGAGATTTTTTTCAACTCGATATGCAATATAGGATATCAACTGGGGAAATGTGTTGAATATTCATTTGAGAACTGTACATTAGGATAATAATTGGAAAATATTAATTACGTTGGAGATCAACTCGAAAACTTTTAATTTTACAAAATTTTTCAAAGGATGGATAGTGTTTGGAGAATGAAGTTGGTCATCAACACGAGAACTATCTGGTTTAAGATTAATAGAATGGTGATGTTGGATATCACTTCCGGAACTAGATATATATTTCGCTGGAGAATTTTTTTCCATGTTTGTTGGGTAAACAAAATCCGGCTGTTGCCGTATCTAAAAATTATCTAGATAATAAAAAAACCAATGTTGCCGTACAAAAAAGCCTACCTCGCAGGCGGCCTTAAACTGTGACTAAAACCGCCCAGCAGTTTAACTGGAGTTTGAATTTGACTAGAGCTTAAGCAAGCTTAGCTTAACCAACCACTAAAAAACCGGTCTTTACTGCCTTCACTCAAAGCCACCAATACAATGGGCATAGTCATAGTTTATGGTTTTTAATTGAGTCGAGCGGTTTGAAAATTGAAAAACTATTTTATTTGACCTGTGAATATGCGCCAATAAAGCTAAGTTTATAAAAAGGAATTACAACAAATCTATTTTCTGCACGTTTTTCTCAATAAATATGAAATAGTACCTATTGTTACTGTAAGGCCCGGTTTTTCAGTACGAGATTAAACTCCAGTTAAAGTTAACTGGAGTTTGACCCTGCCACTTCGGCCGCTTAAGATGATATGAGCAGCAAAATTTGATGTTATCGAACCAAGTGGCAAGGTTAAACTCTAATCAACTTTAACTGGAGTTAAAACTCGCGCTGAAAACCCAGCCTAATATGATCCAAACTTCGAAGGCTAATAAAATTTAACGATTCTAAAAAGAAACAAGTAAGGAAGGCTAAGTTCGGGTGTAACAATTACATACTCAGTTGAGAGCTGTGGAGACAAAGTAAGGGAAAATCAGCATGTTGTAAAAAGAACCTAGGGTAACCCTGGAATGTGTTTGTATGACATGTGTATCAAATGGAAGGCATTAAAGAGTATTTTAAGAGGAAGTGGGCCATAGTTCTATAGATGGACGCCATTTAGGGATATCGCCATAAAGGTGGACTAGGCCTGACTCTAGAATTTGTTTGTACGATATGGGTATCAAATGAAATGTGTTAATGATAATTTTAAAAGGGAGTGGGCCTAAGTTCTATAGGTGGACGCCTTTTCGAGATATCGCCATAAAGGTGGACCAGGGGTGACTCTAGAATTTATTTTGTACGATATGGGTATCAAATGAAAGGTATTAATGAGTATTTTAAAACGGCGTGGGCCTTAGTTCTATAGATGGATGCCTTTTCGAGATATCGCCATAAACGTGGACCAGGGGTGACTCTAGAATTTGTTTGTACGATATGGGTATCAAACGAAAGGTGTTAATGAGTATCTTAAGAGGACGTGGGCCTAAGTTCTATAGGTGGGCGCCTTTTCGAAATATCGCCATAAAGGTGGACCAGGGGTGACTCTAGAATTTGTTTGTACGATATGGGTATCAAATGAAAGTTTTTAATGAGTATCTTAAAAGGACGTGGGCCTAAGTTCTATAGGTGGATGCCTTTTCGAGATATCGCCATAAACGTGGACCAGGGGTGACTCTAGAATTTATTTTGTACGATATGGGTATCAAATGAAAGGTATTAATGAGTATTTTAAAATGGCGTGAGCCTAAGTTCTATAGATGGACGCCGTTTCGAGATATCGCCATAAAGATGGACCAGGGGTGACTTTAGAATTTGTTTGTACGATATGGGTATCAAATGAAAGGTGTTAATGAGTATTTTAAAAGGGCATGGGTCTTAGTTCTATAGGTGGGTGCCTTTTCGAGATATCGCCATAAACGTGGACCAGGGGTGACTCTAGAATTTGTTTGTACGATATGGGTATCAAATTAAAGGTGTTAATGAGTATTTTAAAAGGGCGTAGGCCTTAGTTCTATAGGTGGACCCTTTTTCGAAATATCGCCATAAGGGTTGACCAGGGGTGACTCTAGAATTTGTTTGTACGATATGGGTATCAAATGAAAGGTGTTAATGAGTATTTTAAAAAGGAGTGGGCCTTAGTTCTATGTGTGGACGCCTTTTCGAGATATCGCCATAAACGTGGACCAGGGGTGACTCTAGAATTTGTTTGTACTATATGGGTATGAAATGAAAGGTGTTAATGAGTATTTTAAAAGGGAGTGGGCCTAAGTTCTATAGGTGGACGCCTTTTCGAGATATCGCCATAAAGGTGGACCAGGGGTGATTCTAGAATTTATTTTGTACGATATGGGTATGAAATGAAAGGTATTAATGAGTATTTTAAAAGGGCATGGGCCTGTGTTCTATACATGGACGCCGTTTCGAGATATCGCCATAAAGATGGACCAGGGGTGACTCTATAATTTGTTTGTACGATATGGGTATCAAATGAGAGGTGTTAATGAGTATTTTAAAAGGGCGTGGGCCTTAGTTCTATAGGTGGACGCCTTTTCGGAATATCGTTATAAAAGTGGACCAGGGGTGACTCTAGAATGCGTTTGTACATTATGGGTATCAAATGAAAGGTGTTAATGAGTATTTTAAAAGGGCGTGGGTCTTAGTTCTATAGGTGGACGCCTTTTCGAAATATCACCATTAAGGTGAACCAGGGGCGACTCTATAATTTGTTTGTACGATATGGGTATCAAATGAAAGGTGTTAATGAGTATTTTAAAAAGGAGTGGGCCTTAGTTCTATGTGTGGACGCCTTTTCGAGATATCGCCATAAACGTGGACCAGGGGTGACTCTAGAATTTGTTTGTACTATATTGGTATCAAATGAAAGGTGTTAATGATTATTTTAAAAGGGAGTGGGCCTTAGTTCTATAGGTGGATGCCTTTTCGAGATATCGCCATAAACGTGGACCAGGGGTGACTCTAGAATTTGTTTGTACGATATGGGTATCAAATGAAAGGTGTTAATGAGTATTTTAAAAGGGCGTGGACCTTAATTCTATAGGCCTTTTCGAAATATCGCCATAAAGGTGTGCCAGGGGTGACTCTAGAATTTTTTTGTACGATATGGGTATCAAATGAAAGGTGTTAATGAGTAGTTTAAAAAGGAGTGGGCCTTAGTTCTATATGTGGACGCCTTTTCGAAATATCGCCGTAAACGTGGACCAGGGGTGACTCTAGAATGTATAAAGGTATTAATGAGGGTTTTAAAAGGGAGTGGCCCTTAGTTGTATATGTGAAGGCGTTTTCGTGATATCGACCAAAATGTGGACCAGGGTGATCCAGAACATCATCTGTCGGGTACCGCTAATTTATTTATATATGTAATACCACGAACAGTATTCCTTCCAAGATTCCAAGGGCTTTTGATTTCGCCCTGCAGAACTTTTTCATTTTCTTCTACTCAATATGGTAGGTGTCACACCCATTTTACCAAGTTTCTTTCTAAAGTTATATTTTGCCTCAATAGACCAATACAATTACCATGTTTCATCCCTTTTTTCGTATTTGGTATATAATTATGGAATTTTTTTCATTTTTCGTAATTTTCGATATCGAAAAAGTGGGCGTGATCATGGTCGGATTTCGGCCAGTTTTAACACCAACACAAAGTGAGTTCAGATAAGTACGTGAACTGAGTTTAGTAAAGATATATCGATTTTTGCTCAAGTTATCGTGTTAACGGCCGAGCGGAAGGACAGACGGTCGACTGTGTATAAAAACTGGGCGTGGCTTCAACCGATTTCGCCCTTTTTCACAGAAAATAGTTATCGTCCTAGAATCTAAGCCTCTACCAAATTTCACAAGGATTGGTAAATTTTTGTTCGACTTATTGCATTAAAAGTATCCTAGACAAATTAAATGAAAAAGGGCGGAGCCACGCCCATTTTGAAATTTATTTTATTTTTGTATTTTATTGCACCATATCATATGAATGTTGACATAATTTCTGCGTTATAAGTTCAACTCACCTACCAAGTTTCATCACTTAATCCATATTTGGTAATGAATTATCGCACTTTCTCGATTTTTCGAAATTTTCGATATCGAAAAAGTGGGCGTGGTTATTGTCCGATATCGTTCATTTTAAATAGCGATCTGAGATGAGTGCCCAGGAACCTACGTACCAAATTTCATCAAGATACCTCAAAAGCTCAACTCAACTGAGTATAAACAAGTAAGGAAGGCTAAGTTCGGGTGTAACCGAACATTACATACTCAGTTGAGAGCTATGGAGACAAAATAAGGAAAATCACCATGTAGGAAAATGAACCTAGGGTAACCCTGGAATGTGGTTGTATGACATGTGTATCAAATGGAAGGTATTAAAGAGTATTTTAAGAGGGCCATAGTTATTAGGGTGGGCCAGGGGTGACTATAGAATGTTTGTACGATATGGGTATCAAACGAAAGGTGTTACTGAGCATTTTAAGAGGGAGTGGGCATTAGGTCTATAGGTGGACGCCTTTTCGAGATATCGCCATTTGGGTGGGCAGGGGTGACTCTAGAATGTGCTTGTACGATATGGGTATCAAATGAAAGGTGGTAATGAGTATTTTAAAAGGGAGTAATCCTTAGTTCTATAGGTGGACGCCTTTTCGAGATATCGCCATAAAGGTGGACCAAGGGTGACACTAGAATGTTTGTACGATATGGGTATCAAACGAAAGGTGTTACTGAGCATTTTAAGAGGGAGTGGGAATTAGGTCTATCGGTGGACACCTTTTCGAGATATCGCCATTAGGGTGGGCCAGGGGTGACTCTAGAATGTGTGTGTACGATATGGATATCAAATTAAAGGTATTAATGAGGGTTTTAAAAGCGAGTGTCCCTTAGATGTATATGTAAAGGCGTTTTCGCGATATCGACCAAAATGTGGACCAGGTGATCCAGAAAATCATCTGTCAGGTACTGCTAATTTATTTATGTATGCAATAGCACTAACAGTATTCCTGCCAAGATTCCAAACGCTGTTGATTTCGCCTTGTAGAACTTTTTCATTTTCTTCTACTTAACAGTTGTAAGTCAGTTAGTTGTAAGCAGTTAGTTGTAAACCTTTAGTTTTAATTAGTGAGTAAGAAAGTAAGGTCTTACGACCAATAATTAAATTAGTGAATAAATAATAATAAAGATCTTGAGACCCAAAAAAAAAAAACTTATTTTTTTAGTAACCTTAACAAAGGATACAATAATTGCTTATGGTAGGTGTCACACCCATTTTACAAAGTTTTTTTCTAAAGTTATATTTTGCCTCAATAGACCAATACAATTACCATGTTTCATCCCTTTTTTCGTATTTGGTATATAATTATGGAATTTTTTTCATTTTTCGTAATTTTCGATATCGAAAAAGTGGGCGTGATCATGGTCGGATTTCGGCCAGTTTTAGCACCAACACAAAGTGAGTTCAGATAAGTACGTGGACTAAGTGTAGTAAAGATATATCGGTTTTTGCTCAAGTTATTGTGTTAACGGCCGAGCGGAAGGCCAGACGGTGGACTGTGTATAAAAACTGGGCGTGGCTTCCACCGATTTCGCCCATTTTCACAGAAACCAGTTACCGTCGTAGAATCTATGCCCCTACCAAATTTAAGCAGGATTGGTAATTTTTTGTTCGACTTATGGCATTAAAGGCATTCTAGACAAACTAAATGAAAATAGGCGGAGCCACGCCCATTTTGAAATTTTCTTTTATTTTTGTATTTTGTTGCATCATATCATTACTGGAGTTGAATTTTGACTTAATTTACTTATATACAGTAAAGATATTAAATTTTTTGTTAAAATTTGAATTTAAAAACAATTTTTTTTAAAAAGTAGGCGTGTTCTTCATCCAATTTTGCTAACTTTTATTTAGCACATATATAGTAATAGTAGTAACGTTCCTGATATTTGCGTCATATAACTCTTTCCTTTTACTATGTTCATATTTATGTCGGTATGTACATATATTTGTCTGCATATTTATTATCCAAATTATTATGTATTATCCTTAAGTAGAACGTAATAATCGAAAGTTTGAAATGTGTATTGAGGCGCACATTTGACGAGTTGAAGTGGCACTTCTGAGCAATTATTGGATTTGTATTTGCATAACATTTTCATAACTTTTTTTCTCTCTCTCTAGAAAAACAAGTAATAAATTTTGAAAACTCCATTGTGTGGCAATAAAAATCGCAAATAAGCCGCAAAATTCAACATTGAACAAAAAGTGGTGGTGCCGTTAAATCCTAGAAATATAAAAAAAATAACAAGAATAAAAAATGGGTGTAATCCAACGCTACTTTATAAACTGCTGCCACAGCTACTCTACTACTTAATCCGCCAAACTTTTTTGAGTGCAGCATAGAATAATAACAGCAACAACAATAATGGGACGAAAAAAAGCAACAAAAATGGTATTGTGGCGCCCATAGGTACCTAAATTCGTTTAATTCTTCATGCGAAATTTAACACTGCACCCGGTTCAAATTGCTCAACTGCTAACATACACATGTTCCCTTTTATATACATATGTACACATTTATATGTTTTATGTACTACATATACCTATGGATACATATGTATAAGGGTGAGCCAATAAATTGAAGACGGTTAAGGCATGTTGCACGGGGAATAAGTTATATTTGTTTTGTTTATTTGTTATTTAGACTATCCTATTATAAAAACTCACCTAGGTATTCAAGGGATTGATAACGAAGCTTTGTAGCTTATGCAACCCACTTATAAACATCACCTACTTGAGGGAAACCCTGTTACAAATATGAATGTATCATATACATACTTACCAGCCGAGGCTCAGGTGAACCTAAGTTCCTCTTGGAGCTAGGGGGTTAGGGGTCGGGATGGTCTAACAATGTGATCATATTTTATCGTTAGCGAGATGGTCGGGCTAGTACCTTAATTTTGCTTGTTACTAAAGCGTACCCGATATATGTTTATCCAGCAAAGGACTATCAAAGTCGATAACACTTCCCTAAACCTTCGGAAAGTATCTTTATCGCTACAAAAAGAAGAAGAATCACCTTTACTGCCTCCAATCGCTAACAAAATTCACATGGAATATCTTCTAGGTACTATAGCAATATCAATTTTATGTATAAGAAGAAAATATGCATCCCTTTAGTCCACTTAGGGTAATCTGAACTTTGATGCCTGCACAACACGTCTATGCCCCTATTACCGTTTACAACTCAACTCTGGTTGGGTTAAAATTTCGCAATGTGGTATTACATATTATAACTCAACCTGTCAAAAAATGTCGGTTGAGTTGTCTAGTCTAGCAACTTTTTGTAGTATTGCCGTTTACAACCTTGTGTTGGTATAGTTATCAAAGACGTCAAAATCTTACAACTAAGTCCTAGCAGTTGTCTCATACAATTTTGCAGTTGTTTTGAAAAAATTTAACGTTTTACAAGACGGTTCACCACCTAATTTTTAACAAAAATTTTCAAAGTTGCTATCAAAAGACACGTTTCGACCTCCGATTTAAGAATCCGAAAACAAAAATAAAAAATTTAATTTCTGTCATATCATTTCGGTTCAAATTTTCATGTGGTTGTTGTATTTTGCCAAATTTTTTGTATACACTAACGCAGAAAGGCGCTGCACCCACCCAGGGTTATTTTGACAAATCACGGCCAAAGGCCGCCAACGCAGAAAGATGTTCTGTGCAAAAAAACTGTGGATCGGGCCTCATATTTCGGACCCTCTCGGGGCCATTTTATGGGTTTTTGTTAATATTTTTCGACAAAAATAACATTTTTAATTTCCGCTTTCGAATCCTAAAAAGGGAGATCGAAACGCGTCTTTTGATACCACCTTTGATGAGGAGTTAGATGGTGCACGGGCTCATAAAACATTACCAAAAAAAAAAAACAAAAAATTTAAAGCTAACCCTTTTTTAATCAAACAATAATCAACAATTTTGTACACATTTATTACATTGAATAACTTTTTGACTTTATGGAGCGACATTCCGAAGTTGGACGAGGCTGTCCGCAGTTCGGATGCAGCCAAAATAGGTGAAATTATGCGAACGTGAGTCCCATTGATACTAATCACTACTCCTATGAATCCTGTTGTAGAGTAAAATACAGTTTTTGCTATTTGCAAATTTGCTTCTCAACAATATCGAAAACCAGGCCAACACCAAAATCAATTCCACAGCATTTTTGATAGCTGCCATCAGCAAGGAATCTGAGTGTGGCGCATAATTTTCAAATAGGGGTAAATAAAGCCTTCCCTCGAACGCGAAATGGTCCTTAATTGTGTTTAGTAATGAGCAAAATGCTTCCTTTCAAATCTGCAAAATAACTTCATAAGAAGCTCATCATTTGTCACTTAAACATTTTCTTACTTAGTGCTTGGTAGTTCCAAGCGATTGGAATGATCACGCGAATATTTTCCGTACTCGCGACATGTCAATCACCTATATTTTCGCCATTATAAAATAGATTTCATATAATATCCGTATTGCTTTTAATAACAAAATCACTTTTTCAAATGCTTAAATTTCCGCCACAAATTGATCAGCTGTTCATTTATCTGTCAAATCATCACTTTCTTAGGTTGGCAACATCAATTCAACTTCAACTGAAAAATTCTTAATACCAAACAGGAGTTGAGTTGCCTTAAAGTTGAGTTTTTTTAATTACAACCCAACTAAGTTGAGTTGTTAACCGTAATAGGGGCATTAACCGTTTTCAATCGGTACCAACATTTATATGTGATATCTCCAATTATGTTACTGCCGATTTTAGTTTTAGCTTAGGTTTAACTGGACGATCCGTGAGGACTGACTGAATGAGTCCATAGTATATCCAGTGGTTTGTTTAGCGACCAAACTAAAAAACTTTATCAAAAACCAGGATCTATATTATCAAACAACTCTTTCAAATACCAGAAGCTTTCTAGGACCTGTGCCACTTGCTGTTTCTAGATCTGACAGCTTTATGACTCCTAACAGCTGTAGTCTTAGCCTGGGCTAAGCGCAGGGCACGACCACAAAACGTGCTCTATTGTTTCCTTCTCCAACCCGCACTTCCTACATCTGCTATTACTTACCAAGCATAATATTAAGGCATGTGACGTCCAGTCAGAATACCCGTCAGGAGTCTACAGTCCACTCTTTTTAATGATAGGAAACTTTGTTAGTCTAAGGTTGAAGACCTACACATGATCTTCGACACCTTACAGCCCCGCGCTTGGATCCACGCGTTTCCCGCTTGGTCAATCATGTGCAACTTTCGCCTCCTCTTAATATTGCCCAATATAATAAAGAGAGTATAAGACCACTTTAGCAGATTTTTGCTATAAGAAACCAAAAATGAATTCTTAATAATAAGTATAAATTGAACACACCATTAAAACAAACAAAAATAAATATATAAAACTGAGCCCGACTTTACAAAGCCTCTCATTTGCAACGAAAAAGAAACTTTACAAAAACAAATCTACATAACACACACGTTAATAGAGTCAGAATGTCTCAATTGTTTTGTTAGTGTAGAAATGAGATAAGGCAACTGCAGTTTCACCGTGTGATTCGCGGCTCGAATCTCGGTGAAACCTTTGATAACATTACGAAATTGCCTGATGATGATTACGTGGCGGTTTTCGAAATGGTACCATCGCAATATGCCAGTAAATGTGTCTTTCTTTCTTTTC
The DNA here is from genome assembly GCF_040869045.1 of Eurosta solidaginis. Lineage (NCBI taxonomy): Eukaryota > Metazoa > Arthropoda > Insecta > Diptera > Tephritidae > Eurosta > Eurosta solidaginis. The sequence continues at coordinate 67,219,168 of NC_090323.1, read as the reverse complement.
AGTTTCTCTTAGAAAAACATAATAATTGAATATTCAATTATTATAAGCCGGTGTTAAGCTCATGAATTCTTAATAATAAGAAACCAAAAAATTTAAATTATAATTTTCGAATTTTCATAGAAAAATCTTTAAGCCCTAAACGACACTCTTTAACTGTTACCAATCGAAAAAAAAGTTATTTGATATATTTTTTTAACTAGATGTCTCTATTTTTAAAGGAAAACATCGTATAAATATTTAATTTATAAGGACCACCCTAATGTACATATACGATCACCCTATCTTATTTGCAAGAAAATCAAGCTAAAGCACGTCAAAGGATATGCACAGAGAAACTGACGTAAGCCAATAGAGCAGTTAATGCAAACAAACAGTGTTGGGCAATGTAAGACAAACGCTGTTGTGTCCAAATTTAAGTTTCAACATTTTTCCAAAAATTATCCAAGGCCTCTTTTGGGTAAATAACAAACTAAGCTGAAAAAGTAGTGTTAATCTCATAAAATGTAAAAATTTTAAAACCCAAAAACACGCACGTCTCAATGGAATGTTTCCAGTCGCATTATCTTTTTTAATAGGAAGGCGGATAAGATTATTAGCCAAGTCAATGAAAATTTACTTGTCATTTACTTAATGTATTGTAGTCTAAAAAGAATTCCTAAAAGTTCCTGAAAACGAAGAAAAAATGGGATTGATTTTGCGCCAATGAAACGGTTTCCTTATTTAGACACGGCGGCCGTAGTGTGGTGCTAGCGTGCTACCACACCGAAGGTCCTGGGTTCAACTCCTGGGCAAAGTAACATCAAAACTAAAAAAAAAGTGTTTTCAATTAGATAAACTATTTTCTAATTGTGGTCGCTCCTCGGAAATGATTTAGCAAACACTCCGAGTGTATCCTTCCATGAAAAGCTTCTCAGTGAAAACTCATCTGCCTTACAGATGCTGTTCGGGGTCTGTATAAAACATGTAGGTCTCGTTCCACCAATTTGTAGAGCAAATTAGAAGGATGACGAAAAGAGAAGCTCGGCCTAAAATATCTTCGGAGGTAATCGCGCCTTGCATTGATTGATTGTTTTAAATTTCTAAAAAACTATATTTTTTTTCTTGGTTCTTAAATGGAGAAAATTGTGTAAGAAAAATTAATTTTATAACCGTCACGGCCTGAACTTTACAGCCAAGTAATCTTGTTCACTGAGCTTTTCTTAGTTAATGAAAATTGTAAACAAAATTAAGCTAATCTTACTCATGACTTTGAGAATTTCTTCAATTTAAAGAAAAATTGTTTATGAAATGTTTTTCTTATTTTAGCTAAGTGTTTTTTCTGAGTGTAGAGGACACACTTACAAATTCGCTATCTGCTTTTTTAAAAGGTTCATTAGGCTAATCTGTCCCTCAGTGTCACATACGGCCCAACAAAATCTAAACAGCGATCAACTCGAACGGACACGTTATTGAGAAAACTCGAAAAACTGCTTCTCCGATATACATAAGTTAAAAAAATCTTTAGTTTTCAGCTTCCAAAAAGGCAAGAATAGTATTGCATCTTCCTTTGTACTGCGCGACACTGTAGCTAGATATAAAAAGGATGATGAGCATAAAGGCAAATCGCTTGCGAATTAGTTCGGCATGTGAATGTTTTGTCAGCGGTGCAGTCAGGGAGAAATTATGAATTAATCAAAATTTGAAATGAAAGTTATGAATAGCAAGCAAAATTCGGTGGTGGTGGTGAATAGTAATTACCTTGCATACTAACCGAGTAGCATACTTTGTTGGGCACTGAAGGGGTGGTAAGTAGATAGTGGCTTATTGGCAGCAGCAATTGCTGCCTAAATGCATGTGTGTGCTTACGTGTAATCTAGTAAATTTGGATATATCCTTGCAAAAAATTATTTGACTAGTCTCTAAAGAAAGTAATATTAATAACGTCTTCATTTGGAACAGTTGAAAATTAAATTGTATCCGACAAACTCATAACATTTGAAATATTAATAATATAAGCCGTTGTTGGTGGCCGCCGTGGTGTGGTGGTTGCATGCTCCGCCTCCTGTGTTCAAGCCCAGGACAAAGTAACCTCGAAAATTTAGAAAAAAGTATTTTCAATTAGAAAAACGTTTTCCTAAGCGAGTTCGCCCCTCGGCAGTGATTTGGCATACACTCCGAATGTATTTCTACAATAAAAAGCTTCTCAGTGAAAATTAATCTGCCTTGCAGATTCCGCTCGGAGTCGGCATAAAACATGTATGTCCCGTCCCGCCAATTTCTTTGAAATATTAAAAGAGCACGACGCAAATTGGAAGAGGAGCTTGGCCTAAAATGTCTTCGGAGTTTATCGCGTATTTTTTTTATACTCAGTTGAGCAGAGCTCACAGAGTATATTAAGTTTGATTGGATAACGGTTGGTTGTACATATATAAAGGAATCGAGATAGATATAGACTTCCATATATCAAAGTAATCAGGATCCAAAAAAAATTTGATTGAGCCATGTCCGTCCGTCCGTCCGTCCGTCCGCCCGTTAACACGATAACTTGAGTAAATTTTGAGGTATCTTGATGAAATTTGGTATGTAGGTTCCTGAGCACTCATCTCAGATCGCTATTTAAAATGAACGATATCGGACTATAACCACGCCCACTTTTTCGATATCGAAAATTTCGAAAAACCGAAAAAATGCGATAATTCATTGCCAAAGGCGGTTAAAGCGATGAAACTTGGTAGATGGGTTGAAGTTATGACGCAGAATAGAAAATTAGTAAGATTTTGGACAATGGGCGTGGCACCGCCCACTTTTACAAGAAGGTAATTTAAAAGTTTTGCAAGCTGTAATTTGGCAGTCGTTGAAGATATCATGATGAAATTTGGCAGGAACGTTACTACTATTACTATATATGTGCTAAATAAAAATTAGCAAAATTGGATGAAGAACACGCCCACTTTTTAAAAAAAATTTTTTTTAAATTCAAATTTTTACAAAAAATTTAATATCTTTACTGTATATAAGTAAATTAAGTCAAAATTCAACTCCAGTAATGATATGATGTAAAAAAATAGAAAAATAAAAGAAAATTTCAAAATGGGCGTGGCTCCGCCCATTTTCATTTAGTGTGTCTAGAATACTTTTAATGCCATAAGTCGAACAAAAATTTACCAATCCTTTTGAAATTTGGTAGGAGCATAGATTCTATGACGTTAACTGTTCTCTGTGAAAATGGGCGAAATCAGTGGAAGCCACGCCCAGTTTTTATACACAGTCCACCGTCTGTCCTTCCGCTCGGCCGTTAACACAATAACTTGAGCAAAAACCGATATATCTTTACTAAACTTAGCCCACGTACTTATCTGAACTCACTTTATCTTGGTATAAAAAATGGCCGAAATCCGACCATAACCACGCCCACTTTATCGATATCGAAAATTACGAAAAATTAAAAAAATGCCATAATTCTATACCAAATACGAAAAAAGGGATAAAACATGGTAACTCGATTGGTTTATTGACGCAAAATATAACTTTGGAAAAAACTTTGTAAAATGGGTGTGACACCTACCATATTAAGTAGAAGAAAATGAAAAAGTTCTACAAGGCGAAATCAACAGCCCTTGGAATCTTGGCAGGAATACTGTTAGTGTTATTGAATATATAAATAAATTAGCAGTACCCGACAGATGATTTTCTGGATCACCTGATCCACATTTGGTCGATATCGCGAGAACGCCTTCACATATACATCTAAGGGCCAATCGCTTTTAAAACCCTCATTAATACCTTTAATTTGATATCCATATCGTACAAACACATTCTAGAGTCAACCCTGGCCCACCCTAATGGCGATATCTCGAAAAGGTCCGCCTATAGACCTAATGCCCACTCCCTCTTAAAATGCTCAGTAACACCTTTCGTTTGATACCCATATCGTAAAAACATTCTAGAGTCACCCCTGGCCCACCCTAATGGCGATATCTCGAAAAGGCGTCCACCTATAGACCTAATGTCCACTCCCTCTTAAAATGCTCAGTAACACCTTTCCTTTGATACCCATATCGTACAAACATTCTAGAGTCACCCCTGGCCCACCCTAATGGCGATATCTCGAAAAGGCGTCCACCTATAGACCTAATGCCCACTCCCTCTTAAAATGCTCAGTAACACCTTTCGTTTGATACCCATATCGTACAAACATTCTAGAGTCACCCCTGGCCCACCCTAATGGCGATATCTCGAAAAGGCGTCCACCTATAGACCTAATGCCCACTCCCTCTTAAAATGCTCAGTAACACCTTTCGTTTGATACCCATATCGTACAAACATTCTAGAGTCACCCCTGGCCCACCCTAATGGCGATATCTCGAAAAGGCGTCCACCTATAGACCTAGTGCCCACTCCCTTTTAAAATGCTCAGTAACACCTTTCGTTTGATACCCATATCGTACAAACATTCTAGAGTCACCCTTGGTCCACCTTTATGGCGATATCTCGAAAAGGCGTCCACCTATAGAACTAAGGATTACTCCCTTTTAAAATACTCATTACCACCTTTCATTTGATACCCATATCGTACAAACACATTCCAGAGTCACCCCTGGCCCACCCTAATGGCGATATCTCGAAAAGGTCCGCCTATGGACCTAATGCCCACTCCCTCTTAAAATGCTCAGTAACACCTTTCGTTTGATACCCATATCGTACAAACACATTCTAGAGTCACCCCTGGCCCACCCTAATGGCGACATTTCGAAAAGGCGTCCACCTATAGACCTAATGCCCACTCCCTCTTAAAACGCTCAGTAACACCTTTCATTTGATTCCCATATCGTACAACTAGAGACACCCCTGGTCCACCTTTATGGCGATATCTCGAAACGGCGTCCACCTAGGGAACTAAGGATCACTCCTTTTCAAAATACCCATTAACAGCTTTCATTTGATACCCATATCATACAAACATATTCTAGAGTCACCCCTGGTCCACCTTTATGGGGATTTCTCGAAAAGGCGTTCACCTATAGAACTAAAGCCCATTCCCTTTTAAAATACTCATTATCACCTTTCATTTGATACCCATATCGTACAAACACATTCTAGAGTCAGCCCTGGTCCACCTTTATGGTGATATCCCTAAATGGCGTCCATCCATAGAACTATGGCCTACTCTCTCTTAAAATACTCTTTAATACCTTCCATTTGATACACATGTCATACAACCACATTCCAGGGTTACCCTAGGTTCATTTTCCTACATGGTGATTTTCCTTATTTTGTCTCCATAGCTCTCAACTGAGTATGTAATGTTCGGTTACACCCGAACTTAGCCTTCCTTACTTGTTTATTTATAAGCCTTTTTTTTTTATAGACGCACAAGCCTAACCTTTTTTTGAAATTTTAATAACGCACCCAGAAAAAATTGGTTTTCAGTGGACTTATGCCACTATGAAAAATAAGGGCTGATATAATTGATTTTACAAGTTTTTTTCTGCGTATTTGACCAAATCCAGTTTCTTGACGGAACTGCGCCATAAGTAAAAAACTTATTTCTCCGCTCGAAGTTTACCTCCAAATCTGAGATATTGGCCTTAAAAGTTCGAAATGTTTAAATAATGGCACATCTAATATATCGGCGTATTTATCCCCAATACATAACGGGTTAAGTCCGGATCCTCGCGGCTAACCGTCAACGAGTTTTTTAAGATTAGAGCCAAACCATTACCCTTTAGGTCGAATGTTATAACGAATTTGGACTCAGCGCATCAAAAAGCATGGGTTGCATGGGCCACATTACCAGATTCGCCAGCTATCTGAGCACAGCAACATTCTTTTCTTGAAGGATATGTTATGTTCTGCCCCTGGTAGTCAAAAACCGTCGTGATATAGTCGGTGAGACTGCAATACCCATACCATTGTCTTGGCCTTCCTCCTATTGCTCCATTGAAGGATATGTTATGTTCTGCCCCTGAAAGTCAAAAACCATCGTCATGTGGTTCGTGAGACTTAATACCCATACCGTTGTTTTGGCCTTCCTCATATTACTTCCTTAGGGGATATGTCATGTTCTGCCCCTAGTAGTCAAAAACCATCGTAATATGGTCGGTGAAACTGTAATGCCCTTACCATTGTATTGGCCTTCCTCCTATTTCTCCCTTGAGGGATATGTTGTGTACTGCTCCTGAAGGTCGTGATATGGTCGCACGTTAGGTTAATTGTGATTCCAATTATTCGTCCCCCTCTCATGTCGTCGCTGCGTGCTTGGATTCCGTTGGTTTCCACATATTTAATTATCTTGATCGTATAGCCCGGCCATTCCCCGAACGAATATTTGCAGAAGCATCAAATGAAAAATTACGTGCGCTGCCCATTGGGCCTGGCATACACAGGCCTGCTGGCCTTTGCATCTTCCCAACTCTATGTTGGTTGCTCTTTTTGTCCAGCACCAAACAAGAGCTCCATACTATAGTATCGATCAAATGACTGTGTTGAATATGCCATTGATGATATACGGTGACAGTCCCAATTTCTTACCGAAAGCTCTTTTGCAGATGCAGTATGCTGCCAGAAATTTCTTTATTCTGAGCTGAAGGCCCCTTTTTCAGCTTATTCTGGGGTCGAGCATCACGCCGAGATATTTGGCTTCAGACGAGAGATTTATGTTGGTGCCGTTTAGCCTCGGTAAGTTTAAGGAAAGGATTATTGTTTTCCTTGTCCACAGGAAAAGTTTGGTTTTTGTTGGGTTTACCCGCAGCCTGTCTTTCCCTTCACATCCCGAAATGGCAGGAATCTACACGTGATTTACTAGCGATAGCACGCCACTATTAGGTGAATCAGCTCCTAAAGTTCCGTTGACGACCCAATTCCTAAGCATAGAATCGATTCAGGCAACTATAGGGTACTGGGTTCCATGTCGTATAAGTACCCTGCAGATGGCCTCATTTTGAACGTTCTTGAAATCAAGCTCAATGTCGAGGAAGGCTGCCAAGGTGAAGTCCTTCAATGATTTCTCGGTGACGCTAACTACCTCGGAAGGACGCTTTCAACTGTTTTTTCACTCCGTTATGCGTACGGAGTTTCGTCCATCTTACGGCAATTTGTTTTGTCTCTTATTCGCAGGTCGATAAGTCTCTCCACTCTTTTAAAGATAAAGGAATAGAGGCTTATTGGCCTGTAGTTATTGGCTCCCGAGTGATTTAGTTTCTCTGCTTCAGAAATGAATACCACTCTTACCTTTTTCAGGCTTCGGGAACATTACCTTGTAGGCTTCTTGAAAGGATGCCATGTAGACGGGATTTCAATTTGTCGCAAGTGTTCGGTATCATTCTCTCCGGTCACGCCGACTTAAAGGGTTCGTTTAATGTAACATCCAGTCATTCTAATATAAGTGTGTAATGGACCTATCAGCAGATGAGGAAGGACGCGTCTACGACTAATCCCCTTTTTTGCTTGGTTTCTAAAAAAGTTTAAGCCACTTTGATTGCTAAATTTGTTGGCTGCTCTAATTACAGAGCCCAGCAACGCTAGGTATGGTATTGCCCTACTCCACCCTCCGCTAACACATTCAATATAAATGTATATGTGCATGTTTGGTCTAGCTGTTTGATAGATAAAGGAAGGACGAATGCGAAGATGAGCTAAAATTGAGTGCTTGACGTGAAAAAAAGCCAAAAATCTTTGTTTAATGTAGATTCAAATGTGTATGGGTGAGTGTGTGTTTTAAGTAAACGAGCGAGTTTTTGCAGTCAATTAAGGCACAGCTGATGTTTTTCCCGTGAAGTGGCTTGCATTGTTATCCTTTTGCAGAGAACTATTATCCGCATTTTGTTTGTTTGTGCGCCTGTGGCAAGGATGCGCCCTGCACTTAACGCTGAATGAATGAACGAATGAAATGTGCGGTCGCGTTTTACCGTCGGTTTTGCACAACGTTAAGCCCACTTACTTCCAGTAGCCAGATGCAGGAAAGGGGTATAATGAGGTTATACGAACTAGTTGGGTTGTAAAAGGATTCGCATAAAACAAACTTCCGTGTTTTTTTTTTTTGTTTTTTAATATTATTATGCTATGCAGATCTGTGCAATGTTCTAATATATACAGGGTATGCTGAGAGAACTTAAACCGTCGCAGATTAAATTTCCGTGTAATTTTTTACCTGCATATACAACTGCGTTTGCGACCAAAAAAACGGTCATCGGCAATTACGCATGGTAGTAGTGTATAACAAAATAGTGGAGACACGCATTTTTTCGGGCATAGTGTATAATGCATGCCAAAATTGAATGTGAAGAATAGTGAAGACATGTACTTTTTAGTACAAATTTTATGCACAACAATTTCATAAGTGCATATAAAGTTAAGCGCTTAGCAGTCCAAATAAAGTTTAAATGCATATATGTATATATGCGCGTAAAGAACACCACTACTATTCCAGAATTGTAAACTATGTAAAGCTCTGTGTAGGTAGTTCATTAAGAGCAAAAAACGTATGAAGCAACGAAAGCCGATAATTCCTAGTCCAAACAAATTTATTAAGTCGATTTACAATTTGGCACTAAGCTTAACATTAAGGACACATGGGGTACCCCGTGATTCTGGCCGACGAAATATGATAGCATTACTTTCATGTCCCCATGGGTTTTGTTGTGCTTGAATGGCTCCTTTGCTGAAATCACATATTTCCTTAAGGTTGAAATCAGTATTGTTGTTAGTTATGTTCTTTGCTGAAGACCTGTGTGACCTTGACCTCGGTGTTTCTTTACTTATATGAGGCACCCTGTATATCTGTGGCTTGCACAACATATTTTGTAACAAGTTTAAGCATAGGGTGGGTTGGCTTTTGTATGTGTGTGCGTCTTATTTCTTTGTTTAATTTTTCATTTTTTTGTTTATCACTTTACGCCATTTTATAATGTGTAAAATTAAGTGGAAAATTAATGGGTGGTCGCACACATGCTTAAAAAATCAGACACATGCACACAAGTAGGTTTGCTACATATGGATACGATTTGTTACCGTTTGTATAAATTGCGGTCACAGCTAATTTTTTTTTTTATTGCAGGCAATTTGTTTAGAAGTAATGCGTTTTAAAAATCAGGTTGTGGCAAGTTAATGGGCGACATATGACTTGACAAAATATAGGGGAGTGTTGGCTGTGATTGCTGGATGAACTGTATTGTTTTACAAAGATTTGTGTCAGCTGTGCATGAAAGTAACACGGACGGGGTAGGTAGGTACCCTACTCGAAATCATCCTTATGCTGCATATAATGTTTTCCTATTCCTACCAACGAGTTATACATATGTAGTTATTAAAATGAGATTGTGCTCCTTACTTTTTTTAATCCGATTATTGCTTTTCTGACTTTATCATAGTTGGGTTGGAGAAATGAATTCCATCAGTATTGATTGTGGGCTCGGGTTTGTCATCGTCCGTTGGTGCTTTATCACTCTCTCGGTTTAGGAGCTTTGATAAGTGTTCCCTCTGTGACATCAATACCGTCTGGATATCGGTTACCAGTTATTTCAAGCCAAACCCAAAATTTAAATTCAATTAAATTCGTCTACGGTCCTTTTAATCAGATTCGTCCAGTTTTGTGTACCGAAGTTTGTCAATATATGTACATCAACTTGTCGTCGAGTTATAGCTTCCGAAACGTGAAAAAGTGTTTGTTTAGAAGTGGGCGGTGCCACGCCCATTTCCGAGGTTATTATTTTCGTGTTATAAATTCACTTTAGCATTGATATAAAAATTTCTTTTTTGCGACTCATACTTAGGATACAGGGTACCATTAAAAACGTGCTTTTTCCTACCAAAAATTTATAAAACCGCTAATCTTTTTATTGTACTCAGCTGCGTAAAGCTCAAGGGGTATATTATCTTTGTTAACATAACGGCACATTGTAACGGCGCAAACATATCTAGATAAATACAACAAAAAGTTGACGGCGCTCTCAATCCGCTCATAAATTTTAAAGTAGTAGGGAGGGAAAATTGTTAATACTAATTTGCTACATTACTGCTTCCGTAATAGAATGTGCAGAAAAAAGCCAAGATCGATCAATCTTCACATAGGACATGGGAAATCGAAAGGAAAGGGAGAAAAAAAGAAGCAATGAGAAAGTGGAAACGTAAAGGAAGCAAGGGTAGAGTGGGAGTAAAAGTAGCATTTAGGGTAATAATATGAGAAAAAGTAGGAACACAAGTTTAACAAGAAGAGGAGAATACGGGTATTAGCATAAGATTAGGTGTAAAAGTGAGAGTTAGACTCAGATAAGAGCAAGGGCAGGAAGAGTAAGAAAATAAGGGGGAAGATTTACGGAAGAATGAAATAGATAGCAAAATAGGTAAATTGGAAAAACGCAGGGAGAGGAAATAAGAGGATGAGGCAGGTGAGAAATAACACTGGTTTACAGCCAAAATGTACCAAAGACGCTATTATGCAATTCCTATGTAAAATCCCCACGTGATTCCGAAAATAAAGGTTATTTCTAATTCTATGGTAACGTTTTTGAGATATTTAGGAATAACCGCTTTTTCAAAAAAAAAAAATTGTGTCCACTTAATCATATACATCTTAAGAACAAATTCCAAAACGGTTTGAAGCTTTTAAAAGGTAATAAAATTTGCTATAAACTGTGATTACAACACTTTTTGCTAGGCCTTGCAGATTCAAAGATAACGAACAATCATTACGGATTTTTGAAATTGTTTTTTGTAGGAAGGATCTCGAAATCTTTTTATTTTTTTGCAGATTTTTTTTATCTGAGTCATGTTTTATTACAAAAAAATAGGCTTTCATTGAACAAAATCGATGGACTAGTAAATAAAAAAATAAATGTAAGGCGCGATAACCTCCGAAGAGATCTAAGGCCGAACTTCTCTCGATGGACTAATACAAAAGTTATAAGCATTCAAATAAATATATCCATATAGTAAAACTTAAGTACCCTACAAATAATAGGATATGTACATATGATTCTGTCTTAACTCTATTATCTTATTTTATAATTGAAACAGTTATGTATTGTTTTGACGCTTATTTAGATTAGAATCTGTTTCTCTTATGAGAAACCAACAGTAGTCACCCATCATAGCGACATCCCAGAATCCTTGATACCGACTTTCAATCATTTTCATTTGCTGGTGAAACCTTTCGCCATGCTCGTCACTTTCGTCGAAAAGATTTTGTGGTAAAAAATTTAAATGGGAGTATAGAAAATGAATTTTTAAAGACATATTTACTCCTGAAAGAAAATGAAAAAAGTTTATTAGATAAATACATAAGTGACACATTAGTATATAACTTTCTTAGGATGGATTTACCTTTCCATTCAGAACAAATTTTTTGTTTACATTTTTCTCGTTCTTGTTTGTTCGGAACTGGATGATGAATTCAGATTTAGGGCTATATATTCTCATGTAAATTAAAAAATGTTCATACAAATTTTTTGTTTATCGGGCAAATAAGTTTTAAAGTTAACTGAGAAACCGGTCTTAAATTATTATTTTTATTTACCCATTTCCGCATAGTTTTTGATTAAGTCGTTCACTATCATCTCGTAGTTAGGACTTTTGTGTTTGCCTAAAACAGAAGGAACGACCTTTTCAAAAGAATCCAACGCTGCTGCCTCCACTGGTGACAATAGTTCTTTGAAATGGTTATTGGTCATCATTTTCTTTATTTGCGGTCCCACGAAAATCCCTTCCTTTATTTTTGCTTCTGAAACCTTTGGAAAGATTGTCTTCAAATGATGAAAAGATTCGCCTTCTTTGTCCAAAGCCTTGACAAAGTTTTTGATAAGGCCGAGCTTGATGTGGAACGGAGGTAGAATTATTTTTCTTTCTTTATAAGTAGGGAGTATTTTATATTATCCACCCCAACTTGAAACTCGATTCGTTCTGGCCAGTCCTTTATGATGTAGTGGTCTTGACGAGCTCGGCTATCCCATTTGCATAGAAAGCAACAGTATTTTGTGTATCCACTTTGTAGACCTTATAGCATTCCAACGACTTTAAAATCGGCACATATTTTCCAATCATGTTTTCGTATTTGATTAATTTGAGCAATTTTTGCATTATCTCATACGTTTCCTTCGTATTTACTGCATGCGCGATCGGGATAGATGGCTTTTGGTTGCCAATATGCAATAATACGGCCTTTAAATTTTATTTATTGCCGTCTGTGAACAATCGCCACTCTTTTGAATCATATGGTTCACCAAACTGTTTGAATAGACCAGCAATGTCTAACAAACACTGTCCTCCTTCGTATAGTACTTGCAAAATTGCTCGTGACGAGTTCTATAATATGTTACATTAACATCGGATGAAACAAATTTAAATTGTTGCATACGAGAGGCGTCTAGTTTGGCCTTTTCCTTTGACAATTCCAAATCCCTTATCCAATCATTGAGTTGTGCTTGTGACAAAGAGTTTCCTTCGTTTTCCGTTTGAAATCCAGTACAACATGATGCCGCGTAATCAGATACTGCTGTTGACAATGAAACTGGAGCCGGAACTAAAGTTAAATTTGATTCTGGCAATGTAGCTTCCGTTGAATTTAGTTATTGTAATGACACTGTAGATACCCTCGCATAGGTTACTTGTCTTGACTTTCCAACCCCAAGTACTTTTATAGTACAAATATAGCAGTTGGTTCCCTCCACTTCATTGGTGTAATAATTGTATATGTCGTCTGAATAGATAGTTTCAGAAATAAGTCAGATATGCATTAAAAGGCAGCAAATTCCTAGTTTTTACAACGCACCTTTTTGTTCCGGTTTCCGAAAAAATCAATTCGACTCGACATGTGGTGGTGCACACAGTATTCGGTGTCCATTGTTTTTAGGCTCAATTCCAAAATTCTTATAGTATGTAGCTTTCAAAGGATTTGAAAACACACGTCGCATCCTTTTAACGATAAATTTACCGCAGATGAAACAGAACATATCTGGATCATTTGTACACTCAAACGCTCGCACCCTTTTATTCATATTATATTTTTAAGTAAATGACGGGTTATAAACTGCAATTATAAACTGAACAGTATCCGGCGAGCCTTGCAGATATTATGAAGGAACAAAGCGCATGTACTATTATTTATACTTAGATCAAGTAAAAATTCAAGCCTACCTAGACAAAAATGTTCCCCAGTTCTACAAAGAAAACACTACCTGCCTTAAAAATATGCTCTTGCTTGAAATGTAACTGGGTTTGAGAAAACGACACTAACAGTTTTTTTGTTTCTATTAACCCTTCGAAAATCTACCTGCTAACTAACTGATATACGAATACTAACACTTAAGCTGGAGACATTGGTGCTTTATCGGCAACCGTATCGGTAACCTTTTAACAGCTGATTCGACCAACCTTATGAGAATCAATGCAATCGATTATTGGTGCCGCTAAGGTCGTAACCGTATCGTAGCCAACCAATTGGGTTTTGGTTTACCGTCGTAACGATAAACAGCTGATTACGTTAGGGATACGGATACAGCGATACGACATACGGCACCAATGACTCCGGCTTTATGTATCAGTAGGGTACTTAAGTATTAAATGGATATATTTACTTGAATGCTTATAACTTTTGTATTAGTTCATCGATTTTGTTGAATGAAAGCTTATTTTTTTTTGTAATAAAACAGAGCTTAGAGAGGAAAAAAAATCTGCAAAAATCAAAAAAAGTTTTCGAGATCTTTGCTCGCAAAGTACAAATTTTTTTATATTTTTACAAAAAAAATTGAAAAAATCCGTAATGATTCTTCATTATCTTTGAATCTGCAGTGTTGTATGCGCAATTTATAGCAAATTTTATTACCTTTTAAAAGCTTCAAACCGTTTTAGAATTGCTCAATTCGTTCTTAAGATATATATGATTAAGTGAACACAATTTTTTTTTTAACGGTAATTCGTAAATATCTCAAAAACGTTGCCATAGATTTAAACAAAACCTTGATTTAAGGAATAAGGGGGTGCTTTTACATAGGAATTTCATAATGGAGTCTCTGGTGCAGAAAAAAAATTGGAATTTGTGATCCAGTGTAATCAGTCAATTGATTTTAAAACGTTGTAAGTAAAGCAGGCGAGTAATTTAATTTTCCAGTACTACTGCTATAGTAGTGTTGAAAATAAGGAACATTTTAACTACTTACTTAATTGGGGCTTAACTATTTAACCCGTTATGGCCATCCAACAAGGCGAGCCAGTCGCTTCTTCTCTCTGCCAACTGGCGCCAATTGGTCAACACTAAGGAGTTTAAATCGTTTTCTACCTGGTTCTTCCAGCAGAGGGGGGCCGCCCTCTTCCTCTGCTTCCATAGGCGGGTTCCAATAGAAACACTTTCTTAGCCGGAGCGTCATCTTTCATTCGCATAACATGGCCTAGCCAGCGCAGCCGCTGCGTTTTAATTCGCTGGACTATGTTGCTGTCTGCGTAAATCTCGTACAGCTCATCGTTAAATCTTCTTCGGTACTCACCATCGCAAACGCGTGGAGGTTCATAAATCTTTCGAAGAACTTTTCTCTCGAACACTCCCAGAGCCGCTTCATCTGATGTTTTCATGGTCCATGCTTCTGCACCTTATAGCAGGACGGGTACGATAAGTGACTTGTAGAGTACGATTTTTGGTTGCCGAGAGAGGACTTTATTTTTCAATTGCGTACCTATTCCAAAGTAGCATATATTGGCAAGAGTGATTGTCCGCTGGATTTCAGAGCTGATGTTGTTGTTAGTGTTAATGCTGGTTCCCAAATAAACGAAGCCTTTTACTATGTCGAAATTATCGCTGCCAACAGAAGCGTTTTTGCCAAGGCGCATATGCGCTCACTTTTTGCTCGATGACAGAAGGCACTTCGTTTTGTCCTCGTTCACCATCAAACTCATCTTTACCACTTCTTTTTCCACTTTGGAGTAAGCACAATGATTATATCAATCTTGGCATATGCTAGCAATTGCACGCTTTTATAGAATATTGTTCTAGAGCGGTTAAATCCTGCAGCCAGTATAATTTTCTCCAACATCAAAATAAAGTAATCGCACGATATTCCGTCACACTGTTTGAAACCTCGTTTAGTTTCGAACGGCTCGAAGAGATCAGAAGCTGCGCTTCACCAACTCCTTGCCATCATATTTGAATAGCTCCGTAGGCAATCCATCAGCGCCCGTGGCCTTCTTGTTTGTCAATCTGGTCATTGCTATTCTGAATTCATCATAATCGGGTGGGAGGACATTTATTCCATCATCATCGATTGCGGGATCGGGTTCGTCATCCCTGTGCGGTAAATCGCTGTCTCCATTTAGGAGAACAGAGAAGTGTTTCCTATATAATATAAGTACTCTATGGATAACAGAACAAGGTCGCCGTTTTCGTTGTTACAAGAGTTTGCCCGGTCTTAAAACCTTCCGTCTGTCACCGAATTTTTGGGTAGAATTTTCGGGCGTTGTTCCTGGTGGCTAGCAGCTCAAGCTCCTCGTACGTCTTTCTGCCTCTGCTTTTTTCTTCCTGAAAAGGCGTCTCGCTTCCCTTTTTAAATCGCGATAGCGTTCACACAATCCTATTGTTGCGCTCGGTTTTACGCAGCCCTGTAGGCAGCGTCTTTTCTTTCGGTTTCAACGCGGCATTCTTCATCGCACCAGTTATTTTTCCTTGGTCGCCGGTAACCAATTTTTTTCCTCGGCGGCAATACGAAGTGCTTTGAAGATATGCTCCCATTGTTCCTGTATTACGTCGGGTTGAGTTGTGCTCTCAGAGAGCAGGTGTGAGAGTCAAGTTGCGAACTCATTGGCAGTCTGTTGCGATTGCATTTTATTATACTAAATATTGGAGTTATTTAGTAAGAAGGAATAGAAGTAGCAATTTGTCAGACAAACAAACCACCGCTGTACAGCTAAATGGTTAGCGCAGCGTTCCTAAAGCGTACTGATGATGAAGGCTTAGCACCCTTCGAAATGGATCTATCTGCGCAGCTATGGCAGGTCGTCTGAAAAATTTTCTACTTACTATTCCAAAAACAAAATACAATTTTTCAAATTTAGAAAATTTAAAAAATAACAATAATTATCATTAGAAAAAAAATTATTGTTCTGGCCTTGAGCTCGAATCTAACCTTGAATTATTTATTCGACAGTTCGCAGTTCGCAATATAACAGAAGGTGCAGAATAATCAAGAATTTCCTGAAGTTCGCTACAATATGAAGGTTTAGGTATATTTAGCTCTTCTAGCTGGTACCGTTATGAAAATAAATGTATTGTATTCTGTGAGCTATGCTCCGCTGAGTATAAAAGTACTGCCAATTAAAATAAAATATGCTAGCAATCACTGAAACGATGAACTCTGATGAGTTCTTGAATATGCATACTCTAGGGGTGGTACAATATGAAAGGCCAGCTTGATACAAATTTAAAATAGTCGCACAGAGCGCAACGATCAAAGGGTGCGTACAATCACATTGTGGAAATTCGAGATAGTCATTCTATACCCTTAAAATTACGTACTGACGCATGCAGCATTCAACCAACAACAATATTAGCACCCAGCAAAAATATAATTAAAACAACAATTACAATCACTTCGCGTTTGCTATATAGACTCATTCGTAAATTCGTTGCTTTGTTCAACAAAAGACTAAATGATCACAGATCCTTGATAAACTTTCATAACAGCTCAAAGCCGTTTATGGCGTATCCTTCAAAATTGCGAAATTATAAAAGGGTGCACCCCTCGGCAGCACGACCAACAGTCATATTTATTTTGAGGTTGAGTCATATAAAATGTTTGTGTGTGGTTGCGGCATGTGGTAATGTTGTTTTTATCGTTGTCCCAAAAAAGGTTAAAAATTCTTGTAGATGTTGGGTTGAACTGCAAAAAAATCTTGCTTGAAGAAAAAGTTGATTGCAGGCCTCATAGACTTTCAAGCAACAACTTTGCCTTAATTGTGGTAGATCTACTACATTTTTGGCAAATTTTAATAAATACCACATCTACCAACATTTTTAAAAATCGACCACAATTTTATTTGCCAACATCTAGATATCAGGAATTTTCAGAACGCTTTTCCTCAATACGAATTTCATAATATTATCGAAGATACCGGCCGCCATGGTGTGGTGGCAGCGGGCTTCTAGGTTCAAGCCCCGGGCAAAACAATATGAAAATTTTAGGAAAAGTTGTTCCCATTAAAAAAAAAATGTGTCTTTCTTCTTTTCTTTTTTCACGGTGTATTTCTAGAACGGAAAGCTCCTCAGTTGCTGTCTTGCATCTGCTGCCGTTTGGAATCGGCATAAAATATATAGATCCGTTCCCGCCAATTTGCAGGAAATTACAAGGAACACGACGCAAATTGGAGAGACTCGGTCTAAGTCTCCCCGGCGGAAAATCGCCCTAAGTATTTATTTATTTGTTTTAAGCCTTTATATTTAAAATCATACAAAAGGCATATTTTGGCGGCCTCGACCGATATTTGCTGACTACAAAGTACTCGAATTGACTTCATTGGAAACAAATTCTTTACTCTTTTAATGGTATACGGTTGATGGGGCATAGAATATATCCGCGACAGTTAAAGCTGTCATAAAAGGTGACTTAAATCCAAATTCCGTTCCTCAGTTGTGCGCTAGGCTTGAAACCTACCATATAGAAACGTTTTCCAATGAAACATAAGAACAAACTTCGGATGAGAACTATTTTTTCTGATGACGACCTTACTTTTGGTTGTACGAAAGAAACTTGTCAACAACGTACTGTTGCGGACGGCTGTGTCTCACTGCCATCCGCTGCGAAGTTTTTCAATATCTCGTTTTTATGCGCATACGCACCAATAGACGATGCGAACAAGGGCTCCTTCTATAATAAGCTAGTAAAGTAATACGATGACTGCCCCCGGCATGATATTAAAAAAAATACTGCACGATTTTAACGCCAAGGGGTCTTTGGTCCTACAGTTGGCAAATTAAGACTCTACGATGTAACATCTCTCAACGGGTTGATGCTGATTGACTCCGCCGTGGCTTGAAATATGGACATAAGCAGTTTTAGCATAAAAAGATACGCCAACTTGGTGAGCTGTCACTTGATCGAAGAATGCGAAACAAAATTTATCACGTTGCAATCGACGGCAGACATGGTTCCAGTACCCTGGATCTACGCACTCTGCGAGGTCCAAGCCAGCCAAGATACGTACACGTCTATGGGCAGCAAAGAGAATGCTAGAAGTGACACAAGGGAAGCTTCTGCCGAAGAGCTGCTCACGAAACAAACAGCTGTTGATTACTACACTCGGCTCTCACACCTGTTGACTAAGAGCAATTTTCGACCTGACGCTGTAACCGAGCAGTGGGAGCATATTGCTCTCTCATTACCAGCGGTATACATGGTTACCAAATTGAGAATGGCTTAGTATACACGAACGCTCATCGTATACGTATATGGTCGCTTAGCAAGTGCTAAGCTCACGCCCACCCCTCTTACGCACAGCCGCTGCTGACACAATAAGTTTGCAGCGAGCCCACAAAAACAACTGGTACGATGAGGAATGTCGCGCTGACTTGGAAAAAGGGCTGCCTATGGAGCCATGCCGCAGACAGCAAGGCGTAACATATTGGAACGTTATCGTGGCGCGAAGAAGGATAGAAACGCCTATTTACAAGGAAAAATGAGAAGCAGGATGCTAATGACGACTGGTACAGAGTGTGCTTCAGTTGTGGAGGAAAAGAAGAACCCGATACCTTAACCGCTAAAGACGAAATACACGACACCACACTATGATGAAATCAGAGTGTCAATATCCCTGCTAAAGAACACAAGTCGCCGAGTAATGTCGGACTACGCGTCCAGATTGGAATTTAAGCGTACCTTTCCTAGTCCACAATAAAGGCAATCCCGCAAATAGCGTCAATTACCACTGAACCGTAAGAATCTGTTTAGCGTACTGTGCGAAAAATTTAAGCCAAAAGTCATCGAACTTATTGGATCCTATCAGTGCGGCTGGTCAAACCTGATAAATCTATTATTGACAGGAAAATCTACACTCACCATCTTTTTGTCAACTTCAAAGCAGCCTTTGACTGCGCGAGAAGATGTTCCTTGTAGACATGGCGACTCCCTTTCATGCGATTTCTTTTACTTCATGCTGGTGCAGGTAATTCTAGCAACACAACTAAACCGTGATGATATGGTCTGTTATTAGAGCGTACTTCCTGTCATCCAAAAAAAATAGGCGCATTTGCCCCTTGGTTGCCACAACACCGTTGAGGGTTATAGATTCAAGACTGTGAAGAACTTGGCCTATGTGGTAAACCATCATTAACAGCGCAAACATTGTCAGCTTAGACACTGGAAAGTAAAGTTCTGTCTAGACGAACAAAAAATGCCCTCCACAAGTCGATCATCATACCTGTTTATGAGCGGTGTCCAGAGATGGCGAGTGCTCTTGGAGTGTTGGAGAAAAGACTTCTAGGTCATGTTATGCGAATAGACAAAGACGTTCCGTTCAAAAATGTGTTGAGGTTGGCAGCGCAGTTTAAAAGCAGAGGAAAAGCGATACCTCCACTTAGTTGGAAGAGGAGGTGTCTTGACATCCCTTGGTGCTTCCACTTGGCGTCAGTTATCTGGAATAAGGATTACAAAATTGTATACCAAGCAAACGAAGATTTTTCAATTTCACCTTTTCCCAAATGGAAAAAAGTTAGAACTTTTTACTTGTTACTTGCCGGGAAGTTACTTCAAAAGTGATCGAAAGTATACAAACCTTGTATGAATTATCTAATGATATCGACCCACCTCGTTTTGCTGTACTGTGTCGGCCCTCTGAACTATGTGTGAGGGTACAAGTTTGTACCGTAATCAGAATTTTCACTTTTATTTAATGCATTATCATCGGGACCTCAAATAAATATGAGGTGTGAAGTACGTAGCTCAATGAAGAGTCTGAAAAAATTATCGCAAGATTCCATCGGATCCGTGCAATTTTCTAAATATTTAGAGCCGTGTGCCACCTAACAAAACTTCTTGTTACACTGTTATTGAGTCCTGAACCACATTTTCAACTTGAAGTTCCTAGCTTACTGTTAAGTTACCGGAAAGCTCATTGCCTGTGTTTTTTAAACGGTTTTATTTAGCTTGACTTGACAGGCCGGCCGTTGTGAATGAATTTTGTTATTAAAATTTAATTAATTTCCCGAAAAGCTACAAGCTTGAAACTTGGAATATAGTTCAGAACCCGATGACAATGCAATAATAAGATAAAAGAAACTTCGCCAGGTGGCGCAAGGATTGAGATATTGAAAGAAATCGTATTTGTGGTTCGATTTGGCTCATATTTGGAATTCATATTACATACAGAAATAGAAATCGCTTTATGAAAAAAGTCCTAGTCTAGTCTAGGTGCGGCAGGGATCAATATATTAAAAATACTCCTATTTGCGGTCCGATTTCACTCATATTTGGAATAAATATTACATACAGTCCGGTAGAAGTGACATCAAAATACTTTGGAGTTCGATGAGGGACAAGCATACGTGGCGCCGAGTCGAGTAAAGTCTTTGAAAGGATTATGTACTGAGGACTTAGATTGCACCAAATTGTTCGTAAAGAGTCCTTGTAATAATGAGTCACTAAATGAACTAAATAGAATGAGAAATAAGCAATTAAATAAAGAACCCAAGACCTACCTAATTATTTTCTAGCTTTTAGTATTATATTTTATTATTATTGCTTAATGTAAGTATTGTTTTTAATAAAACTGTTTAACTTAAAATTTTTTTAATAATTTGGGAAAAATTTAAACAACGTGACATCAGGACGGATAAGGCGACAGCTGTTTCGATTATACCTCGTAAATCCCTTCAAAGCCTTTTATCCCGGGAGTGGGATTTTAACCCGCACTCCTACGACGGTTGAAGTGTTACAAACGCAATTGGGATAAAGTTTACAACAACGAAGGCATGACGTGACATGATTAAATAAATTATAAAATTAGAAATTGCTTCAAATAAATGTTTTCATACATTTAAAAGCAATAAGGCCAACCCCCGCTTAATTCATAGACATTTTTTATACCTTTCATGAACATGAAATGGAATATTAACTTTGGTCCGATGTTTGTAACGTTGAGAAATATAGAAGATAGACTCACCATTAAGTATACCGAATTGATCAGGGCGACGAACTGAGTTGATATAGCCATGTCCGTCTGTCTGTTTGAACGCAAACTAGTCCCTCAAATTTTGAGATATCTCAATGAAATTTGGCACAAGAATGTATTTTTGTATTATATTAGACATTTGTCGGATCCGGTAGGATCGGACCACTGTGACATATATCTCCCATACAACCGATGGTTCAGATAAGACGATTTTGGTCATTCCTGCCGCTATTTAGAAAGCATAAACGTGAAACTCGGTGATATATATTCTAATATATCATAGAAGATATCCTGAAAAAATCACTTTGATCGGAGCTATATATAGTATATATCCCATACAACCGATCGTTCAGATAGAAAGATTTTTAGCAATTTCTCCCTTAATTTCCAATATAAAAACGTTAAACTTGGTGATATTTATTCTAATATATTGTCACGGATATTAGCATCACTAAGCTATACCATCACTAAGGCCATGCTAAGCAGTGTTTACGTCAATAATCAAAGCATGTATACACATATATAAGGCAGCCGAGAGATGTCACACACAGATGCATTTACTTATACGCCTATGTGTGTGCGAGAGACTGTAAACTACAAACTCACATACATCTGAGAGACGCTGAAAAGTAGAAAATTGTAAACAAGTAGAAACTATATGAGAACTATAAACGTTCGAAATAGTTGGTAAAGGCTCCATTACTGATACTTAGCATAGACTTGACTTGGCTTGCGAACTGTCACATACAGTTCTGTTAAATGAACATTGCATGTTACTGATTACTCAAAACTTAACTTGACTTAGAAGTCTGTTGAATTTTGATTTTCTATGTAAGTTCTAAGTGACGTTTACATTTTGAGATGCCATTTGTTTGTTTCCATTTCATTTTGACATTTTGTCGTACAAATTGACATTTATTTAAAAATAAATTTCAACGCTGATTATGATGCCAGATTTTATGCGCCAAGTGGAGTATAATCGTGGCTAAGTTGCCAAGTTTACGCCAAGTCAAGTCAAGTCTATGCTAAGTATCAGTAATGGGGGCTTAAGTTCTGGAAATAGAAGAGCCTAGATGTATGCAGCGTAAACTATAAAAGCGGCACAAGCGAGTAAAAAGTAATTCAGTTTGAGTTGAGCTATCAACCAGTTTGCTTAAGCACGCGATCTGGCGGCCAATAGTAGAGTTTCATTTGAGTTATCAATCAGTTTGGTTATTAAGCCAGCGTGTAGAAAAGTATAAGTGTTATTGTGAAGTACTTTCATAAAGGCCATTTTTCCATCATTCAATATTGGAGTTATTTATTCAACAGTTTAGTGATTCGAACTTAACAGAGGATTGCAAATAAGAGGATCTGCAAGCAATTTCGTTACAATATTATAGAAGATTTCATGAAAAAATTATTTCGATCGGAGCAATATATAATATATATCCCATACAACCGATCATTCAGATAGAAAGATTTTTAGCAATTTCTCCCTTAATTTCCAATATAAAAACGTTAAACTCTGTGATATTTATTCTAATATATCATATAAGATTTCATGAGAAGATCATTTCGATCGGAGCTATATATAATATATGTATATCCCATACAACCGATCGTTCAGATAGAAAGACTTTTAGCCATTTCTCCCTTAATTTCCAATATAAAACGTTAAACTTGGCGATATTTATTCGAATATATCATAGAAGATTTCCTGTAAAGATCATTTCAATCGGAGCTATATATAATATATATCCCATACAACCGATCGTTGAGATAAGGAGGTTTTTGCCATTTTTTATTTTATATTTATCTTAAAAATCGTTTAGGAATGTACATCTGTTCACTATATATTTCCTATCTTGTACATCCGATTATTTGGAGATTACGAACGGGATAAGATTATTGTTCAGCCCCATTCATGAAAGGTATGAAGTCTTCGGCACAGCCGAAGACAGTCCCGTCCTTACTTGTTTTTTTAATTATTTTATTTTACATGAATATACATATGCACGTATATGTGTATATCTGTATCCAACTTATGCAATTGTTGCGCATAAAATCAGTACTGCTAAATTTCAGTATGCATTATACTCAGTTGCAACTGCAATGTGTTTCTCCATTTTATTTCTATACTATTCTCCACTTCTATGGCCGAAAACTACAATCCGTTTTGTAGCGAGTTATTTACCATTGCCGCGAGCCGCTAGATGGCTAAATATTATGTAAGTAACCTTAAGCGTGTTTTTTTCCCGCAAATGTGGATGTATATACATGTAAAAAACGGCTATTGTGTCTGTGCCCTGAACTCAGTGTAAGATTTCAAGTTTCTACCTCAATGAGAAGTAACAGCTTCTAGGCTCTAGCTCATCGGTAAGATTCCAAATTTTGTATGAATTCTCTATTTATCTCGATTCAGGCATCCTCGGAAATTTTCTCTCATCTTGTTACATTGTCTCTGTGCGCCGAACTCAGTGCAAGCTTTCAAGTTTCTAGCTCAATGGAAAGCTGTATAAAATCGCAATATTCCACATGCTCTGTATGAATTTTCTAAAGATCTTTAAATATCTCGATCCCTGTCTCATCTAAAAAATTATTTTATTCTAAATATTGCTTTTTAAACGCTTGTAAGCTACGTGCAAAGTTTCAAGTAGTTATGGTCATGTCTCTAATGTAACTAAAACTCAACGGCAAAATTACCAAATTCAGACGATTTTTTTAAATATCACTTTCCCGGCGCCACCTAGCGACATTTTCTTCTTCATATTGCATTATCATCGGGTTCGAAAATATGTTCCAGGTTGCGAGACTCTATTTCTTCTATTTCTTAGGATAGTTACTCAAAAATCGATTTCAAGATTTCCCAATTCCTTCCTGAAATTTTTCGGACAAGTATAAATGCGAATTAATATAAAGGAAGTAATAATAGAAATGAATATTTCACCACGCCTTTCTTTCCGCCCTTGTAATTCAGCGATTAAAAATTTCATAGTGAATAATCTTATCTTCCATGGTTCATTCTAACCAATTACCATTTATTTATTCCTAATTCTAAACCAATTCCACTCAATTAAAATGCTAACAAGCTTAACCAAGCATTATTCGCTTAAGCCCATAAATTAAACAAAAACAATATATCGATGCTGGAAATTCGTTTTTAATTATTTAAAAACCAATAAATTTGGGCCATGTTGATTAAAGCTACAGAAGGAGAGATACCTCATAAAAAACGTAAAAAAGGATCATCGTTTATGCTTCTAACTAAGTGAGTATGTATGTACATATGTCTACAGTTTGTTGTCGGTCGTTTACGCTATGGGACAAAACCCATCCCTCGTTCCCAATGATCAGTTCTGAAGATGTGGCTGTGAATTTTTAATTTGGCAACTCGGCAGGCAAACATATATCGAAATTGATAGAAAAAATAATGGACGTGAGTTTCAAATATTTGCAGTTTCACATTCTTTTATGTACGAAAAATGACAAACATTAATTCATGAATTTAGAATCCAATCAGTTTATCAGCAACACGATCACACTTCACGCACGCGGTAGGGGGTCGCGCATGTCAGCTTAATGACAGTTTGGAATTTATTTCCTATGTCCGAAAAGCGAAAGGGAAGAGATACATACATGCACTAAATTGAGGGTGATATAAAGTAGTTGCACAATATTGTATACATCCTTTTTTTGTGGGATTGAGTATCTCATCACATCTAAATGTGTAACCTTGCGCA
This sequence comes from Eurosta solidaginis, assembly GCF_040869045.1. NCBI lineage: Eukaryota > Metazoa > Arthropoda > Insecta > Diptera > Tephritidae > Eurosta > Eurosta solidaginis. The sequence continues at coordinate 67,194,329 of NC_090323.1, read as the reverse complement.
TTTTTTCTAACGGCCATTAATTTAGGTAAGCTTAAAGCTCGGTGTTTTCCGGCCGACCAATTGCTTCATAAGTGGCTTTGAACGCTTCTTTGTCTTTGCAAAAGCTCTATATATAATTGCGGCTGCATGCTCCTAGGACCTGATTATACGTCACAGGAGATTCGAGAGCATTGTGCTATCGGCGTGGATGTCTAATATTGCCGACATTTGCCGAGCCTACATTGTACATAAGGTTGTCGAGGAATTGGTCGGTGACAGTGCCAAAATTTCGCTAGGTGAAAAAACTGGAAAGTTTTAGGAGATAGTCGTTAATTTTAAATCATAGCTCATCAATTGATGGACCCGGATTTTTGCCATTATCGTGCAGTCATAAGAGTAGAACAGAATGATTATTCCTTTGGTGGGGAAGGGAGCTTCGATATGTGACATGAAATTAAGCAAAAGTGGGTATATTCACCACCCTGCGACTCCCCTTGATCAATTCTTCTGGGTTTTGATGTGGCGTTCCTAAACTGCACCGATGCTTGCCGGCTCCACTGATAGTTTGCAGTCCAGCTTTTGATACTGAGAGTAAAGGTAGACCCTTCCAAGTCCTGCAGTGATTGACTGTGTCAAAGCCTCTTGATAAGTCTAACACTACGAGTACTGTTCTATGGTGTGGTTCTTGGTTTAGTCCGCAATTTATTTGTGTGTTGATGGCGTTTAGCGCGGTGGTGGTGCTAAATTAATATCAAAACACATGCTGATGATTCCCAAGCCGCAGGTTTGCGATGAAATAAGAAGGCAGGAAGGCTTTAAGTATCTTGGCTATTGGCGTGAGTAGAGGTATCGGATGATATGAGTATCCTACTCAGATGGTTTCCCAGGCTTTAGCAGCGTAGCCACCCTCGCTATTTTCTATTTTTCAGGGACGACGAAAGAGGACAGACCCAGATTGAAGACGGGCGTCGGGCTTTTAAATCCCGCATAGCCAAGGTTTTCAAGCATCGGCCTGTTAATCTCGTAGAAAATTTAGAAAAAAGTTTTTCCTATTAGAAAAAAATTTTCCCAGCGGTGTCTCCCCTCGGCAGCGATTTGACAAACACTACGAGTGTATTTCTGCCATGAAAAGCTTCTCAGTGAAAACTCATCTGCCTTGCAGATGCCGTTCGGAGTCGGCATAAAACATGTAGTTCCCGTCCCAACAATTTGTAGGCAAAATTAAAAGGAGCACGAAGCAAATTAGGAGAGAAGCTGGACCTAAATCTGTTTACTTTTATATCTTTAACCGACTAAATAGGATTTTAAAGGTGAATTACAATCCGTAAACTTCTCCTTCATAGTTAAAAGTTCCACTTTCTATCCTTAAACTTAACACCCTCAATGTAAATCCAGTCTAACAACTGCAGGATGGTTCAAGAATTAAAGATGGGCGCAAAAATATAAAAGGATATGATTTTATTTTGGACAGGGGTCTGGAAGCTTGTTTTCGTTCCGTGGTCAACTCCCAAATTCCAACCTTCGATAACGTTCTAAATTTCCAAAAATCTCTAAAACAATATCAAGTGCGCAGAAAAACATGCAACATTTAGTACCATAAGGAATAGCCGCCGAAGTCCTATGTAAAAGAAATTTCAGCCAAACAGAGCCAGAGCTTTCCGGTTATGATTTTGGATACGGTTTTGACTTCTAATCTATCCTTTTAGGCCTCTAACACCCATCTCCTTATGGCCCGCCCCTGTTGAAACAGCCAGTTTCCTTGTACTCCGGTTAGAGGATTTTGATGACAATTTGTGAGTGGTCGTGTCCATTGAATGGGGCGAAGCATTATTAAACAACAACAACAATCCAGGCCGAATCCATACCAGGTGGTGGCAAAGCGAGTTCAACCAATTCGCCGTACAGAAGAATGTCAAATCAAAAGAAAATTGTCATTGCATTCGATTAACTGACATGTTGCAGTACAAGGCGTTGTATGTAAAATTATCAAGAAGAAGCAATCAGCTGTTGGGATAACAATACCTGGTACTGAATTCGTCTTGACAACAATCTATCATTTTCCCTCTCCTACTTTTCCTTTCCTTTCCTCTGCCACATATATTGTTCCCATATTATGCTACAGTGTTAACGGATATCACCAAAGACTTTAAATATAAACAAAGAGATTGGATTAATAAGGGAGAGCATTGTAGAGTCGTTCATTCGCCATAAAGTGGGACGGCTGCGTCAGGAATACACCATACGTTTTGCCCCTGCTTCGTTTTCATCACGCATGATTAAAAAAGTCACAAGCCTGGGCATTCGGGCAATTTTAGTGATGTAAATTGTATGGCTCCAGGGCCAATGCCGATGTCAGCTCATTGACGCAATGACTCTAAGCGAATATTTTATTACGTTCCATTGGTGCGTGAACCAGATACGGATAAAAATTTAACATGCAAATGCAACAACAACCTTGTGATCCTCATATTTATCTGGTTCAATTTCTGATCCGTATATCAGTTCTGTTGTTGTTGTAGTAGCGATAAGGTTGCTCCCCGAAAGCTTTGGGGAGTGTTATCGATGTGCCGGATAAAGATCCGGTACGCTCCGGTACCACAGCACCATTAAGTTGCTAACCCGACCATCTCGGGGACGATTTATGTGGCCACATTAAACCTTCAGGCCATTCCCCCTCCTCACCCCCAAGTTCCATGAAGAGCTTGTGGTCGCCAGAGCCTCATCTGTTAGTGAAACAGGATTCGCAGCGGGTAGGTGAGGTTGGCAATTGGGTTCGGAGAAGCTATATATTGCGCTGGCAACCTGAAGGGTTGCGTTACACAACCCCTTGAATCTGGTATTTTAGTCGCCTCTTACGACAGGCATACCTACCGCGGGTATATTCTGATCCCCTAACCCGCTGGGGCAGCAGTTCTTTTCGTTTCGTTTTCTGTAGTAGATTTTTTGACAGCTAACCACTTTTGAGTTGGTAGCACTCATGGCTCAACTATATGATTGGCTCATCTCTACAGCAACAACATACCTTTGCCAAAATCAGCGTGCTGGTGTTAGACGAATGGAATGGAATGAAAACATAAAACTTAGCAGCATTTGTTGTAAATTCGTTGGTTTCATTTTAAGTTTGCCATCTCCTTCTGACAATCCCTACTCCAGTGAAATGAAAAAAATAAAATCAGCTGGTGGGATGAGTCAACCATATAGTTGAGCCATTGTAGCACTGAACTAAATACGTTTACATTTGTGTATACATTAAAGATTTCGCCATATTTAAAAGCAAAAACACTGAAAGAGTAAACAACTTGAAGATGACGTAAGGAAAATAAATAGTTTGCTTACGTGCGAAACTATTTAAATGTTAATAATTCTATCAGTATCTTAAAATTTTGTGTACGTTTCTTCTTATTTTCAAAAAAACAGATGTTTTATATTAGCACTGCCAGCTCTCATAAAGTTGATCCAGATCGTTCGAATGAGATTTGAGCCAGAACCAGAGCTCGATAAACCAATGGAACGGCCCTTATGATGCTGCTGAGTAGTGAGTGCGCGGTACATTTTAGTTGCGCTATTGAGTGAAACGAGTTTTGTGTGTCATTGGCGCCACGGGCAATGATGACACTGAGCTGATGACGGTAGCGCTGGTGTTTCAGCCTTTGAAACAGGTAAAGCATTGATGCCCCATGTAAATTATTATGGCTTTGGCTATTATTGGCTGTGACTTTGAAACAAATAAATGCTGCGGATATAACAACCGGAGTCATTTTTGAGTTTTATATTTTAGATTTAATGCACAATTAATATGGGTGTGTTTGAGCAGCCAAATAATAACAGTAGTATTGCTAAAGTTATGCTCTGTCATAAAAAGTAACACTGCTGCAGCTCGAACACACCCTATATCGAGAAAATAAGAAAAAAATAGACAAATTAGCTTATTTTACAAGTCGCTTGTCTGAGATTTTGAATTGTTGATTTAACTTTAGCTGTTATGCCAATATTTTTCAGCCAGCTTATTTTCGAATAGATCATTTTTACAAAGGCAAAATAAATTACAGAGTTATACAGCCTCAAAAAAATCAACTATGTTGAGGCTGACAGCACTCTAAAATGCACCATCTTATATTTAAAGAGTCTTTGCTCTTTTATTAATTTTCGCTTATTCATATTTATTTTTAATCATATTGGAAGATTTAAATACGATTAATTACAAAAAACGAGCAAAACTTTTTCCTACAGGGTTTCCATAGCTTGTGTGGCGGAGCTTAGAAGTTATGACTAATATCAGCGCCATCTAGAGGTTGGTAGCTGAATCTGACTTTTTTTTAATCAGCAGATGACGCCATAGTCTATATCATAGTCATACCTCAACTAAAACTGTAGTTTTTCTAAAAGTTGAATTCTGATTTAGATACTATTACTTGCAACTGTGTGCGACGGTGGTGAAGACGTAAACAAAACTTTTCTCTTGCTATTTTAACGAAAAGTCTTACAAAAAATTAATTTTAATTAGTGTAAATGTCTAAAAAGTATGCATAAAAGATATAAAAATAGTGAGAGGTCCTGATAATATCAAAGTTTTAAATGGAAAAAATAAACCTAACGGTTACCGGCATGTCTACAGTGTCAACGCAAGCCGTAGGAGGTGCGCCGACAAGCCTAGCAGTGACCGCGACTGCCGCTGTCGGCGGTGGTGCTATCAGTGCTGCCGGTACCGGTAGTGTTTTCCCACCAAATCAACATTCGCTTTTAAAGACCAATAATAATTTTAGTGGCAATAACAATACAAAAAGCAGCATAACAACAACGACGACGAGTAGCAGCAGCTCGGCCACTAATGTGGAAGCAATTGAATGTGTAACATTGATAAGCGATGATTCGGACGTGGAGGAAATGTCACCAAAGCGTAAACCGCCTACCAATGCTGCTGGCGGCAGTGGAACACCAAGTAAATTAAAGTTTGACGATGATTCAAATGATGCACAAGGTGGAACTGGTGGTGATGAACGAAGAACTAGCAGGCGTAATAGACCGAAGGTAATGCACTTTAGGTGGATGGTGCAACACAGCTGACCATTTTCTATTTTCAGGTTGATTACTATAACAAGCCGACAAGTGGCAATACAGATTCTGGCGATAAGCCTAGCACACCTTCGAGTTCATCAGCTGCAGGTGGTGGTGAACGACGGTCTGAAATCGGCAAAAAACGCACATCCGAAACGACACGTAGCCCATTTCCAAAAGACATTACTGATCCACGTGAAGCTGCAGCTGCGGCAGCAGAAGCATATAAAGAGATATTGACTGGCCTAGAAGGTGCTGCATTCCAATCACGTTTACCTTTTGATAAAATGACCACGAATGAGGGTGCCTGTTTTCCTGATATCACAAAGACTGGTTTGGTTGCACAACGTGTTTTTCTTAACATACGCAATCGTTTATTACAAATGTGGATCGAAAATCCAAAACAGCAATTAATTATAGAAAATGCAATAAAAGACATGGAGCCACCTTTCGATAGCGATCCGAATTTGGTGAAACGCATACATTCATTTCTAGAACGACACGGCTTCATAAATTTTGGCATTTTTAAACGTCTACGTGCTATTCCAGCAAAGAAATTGGGTAAAGTGATAGTAATTGGTGCAGGCATTTCAGGATTAGCAGCTGCCCAACAGCTGCAGCAATTCGGAATGGATGTAATAGTGCTTGAGGCGCGAGATCGTGTTGGTGGACGTATCGCCACTTTTCGCAAAAACAATTACATCGCCGATTTGGGCGCGATGGTGGTGACTGGAGTTTGGGGTAACCCCATGACAATATTGAGCAAACAAATTGGCATGGAGATGGTGCCCATTAGGCAAGCCTGCCCGCTGTATGGTGCTTGTGGTAAACCAGTGCCCAAACACAAAGATGATATGGTGAGTATACTTATTGCATTACTTCATCATCAAATCAAATAACATTATTTATATTTTAGGTTGAACGCGAATTCAATCGTTTACTCGAGTCAGCAAGCTATCTTTCGCATCAACTCGACTTCAATTACGCAAATGATGATCCCATTTCACTTGGTCGTGCTCTGGAATGGATTATTAAATTACAAGAAAAGGCTGTAAAAGAGAAACAAGCTCAACACTTGACACTGCTAGCAGAGGCTCAACGTGCTGTTATCGCAAATCAGACGCATATATCAGAATTGCTGACAAAAATACAAAATTGCAAAGAGATGCATGCAAAGCTTGTTAAATCACGCCCTCAACGTGGTGGCGATGGTGATGCAACGTGGATAGAGCATGAGTTTCAAATACGTTCTACAAATTTTGAGTGGACAAAGGCTTGCAAGGAATACGATGAGCTTATCAAGGAAGAAGAGACTCTGCTCTCGAAGCTAAAAGAAATAGAAAGTAATCCTCCCAGGTATGTTGGTTATTTTTAATTTTTTCAATGCAAATTTATCACAAATTTTAGTGCGCACCATATTTGCCATACATTTTTGTCATATATGTACTTGTCGCATTTAATACAACTCTTTGCTTATTTCCCCTTTGTGCCGGAATGGAACCCTCGTTCCACTTGTGCTCACATTCGGGGAATGCCAAAAAATATGAAGGTAAAAGAATGAAGTGGTTTCGGGCAAAATAATGTTCACTAACAAAACCTGCATAGATTTTGCTGATGCATCATTTAGTTCCAAATGTTAATGTTTTAGTGATGACATCCCATCATTTCAATATAATAAATCTAAACATAATGTACTTCTACTACCGGGTACCCGAATGCCACAACAGCAACTGCATCCTAGCCTTTCACAACGCAGGCGTAGTCACCCGTCACCCGTCACCCGTCACTTACTCCTAGAGTGACGACGTCTCCCTCGCTGCACTTCAGAATTCTGCAGTTAAACTGTAATGGATTAACTGGGAAGATCACGGAGATAGTCGATTTCATGAAGCGGCACAACATCCGCATTGCTGCGATTCAAGAGACTAAGCTCACAGCAAGATCTGCTCTTCAGACCTGTTCTGGGTATAATGTCCACAGAAAAGATGGCGAGAGTGGAAAAGGAGACGGTCTCGCGTTTATCATACACCACTCAGTGCAATATCATATATTTGATCCCGACATCGCCCGCAGGGACAATGTCCTAGAACGTCACGGCTTATCTGTCCGATCAGGCGATGTAAACCTAGAAATCATCAACATCTACATCCCTCCTGCGACCTGCTCGCCAGTGGATACCGCCCTAATATCAGCACCTTACTCATTGGCGCATTATCTTAGGCGATTTCAATGCCCACCACGACCTATGGCATTCAAACTTGCAGGCAGACAGCAGGGGTGAGATGTTGGCGGATCAAATAGAAGAAACGACGTTCTGCACAATAAACGGAGATGCCTCACTAGTACGGTAGGAAGCTGTCACAGTTCGCCAGATATATCAATCGTCATCGCAGGACTCGTAAACTGCGTCAACTAGCAGCCGAGGGTAACATTGGCATCCGACCACATGCCAATACTTATTTCGCTCGAGCGTACCGCCGACTTCATCGTCACCGAAAAACGCACTTTCATAAACTGTAAAAAAGGAAAGTGGGATGAATGCAAATCCTTTACAGACAGCCGCTTTGCTGCCCTCCCTATCCCGACTGATGCTCGCCAAGGGGAGCGTGCTTTGCGCAAGGTCATTGAATTAGCCTCGGCTCGCTTTATTCCCGCAGGAAGAATTCCCGAAATTCGGCCTCATTTTCCGGTGGAGGCCGCAAATTTATCGAGAGAACGTGACCTTATAAGACAGCTCGATCCCGGCGACCCCCAAATAAGGGATATAAATCAACGCATCAGATTGCTTGTGGATGAACACAAGCGGGCGAAATGGGAGGAGCATCTAAGTCGTTGTAACCTCTCTGCTGGTGTGGGTAAGCTTTGGTCCACCGTAAAGTCGAATCCGTCTAAGCACAATGACAAAATTACCATCGCCTTTGGCGATAAAGTTCTGTCGGATGGGAAAAAATGTCCGAACGCTTTTTGCCGACAATATATAATGCCTTCTACGGTTGACAAAGCCAGACGGAGGGCCAACAGACACGAACATAAATAAATTCAGCACGTCCCCAATTACCATCACCGCCAAAGAGGTTTAGCATGCCATCGGTCAAGCTAAACCATCTATGCCGATGCTTAAAAGCCTAGAAAACGATGGCTTCAAATATTTAGCGCATGTCTTCAACCAGTCTCTGTCCACTTTGTCATCCCCGAAAATGGAAAATGGCCAACGTGGCCGCGCTACTAAAGCTTGGGAAACTAGCTAACATGGGAGCAGGCCCGACGAGAGTGGAAGGGGAATAGGGGGATTCCCCCGGGCCCGGGGTAGCCGAATTTGAAAAGCAACGAATATCTGCATTTCGTTTTATTATCGTGATGTGTGAAAAAATTCAGAAAAGTCCTTTTCCTTAAAATTTAAGAATAAATACTTCATTTGGCAGCTGGCTCAAAACGCTGTTTATAAATTTTTGCAAAACACGTGAGAAAAACTATATTAGATCAACGCAAGAAAGCCAAGTATTTTGCTAATATTGTTGATGCTACGCCTGATGCTAGTCACGTTGAACAAGACTATGTTCATTTTGCGCTACCTCCATTTTAATTCGAAAGCAACAAATTTTACAATTCCAGAACGGTTTTTGGCGAGATTTTTGAGGCCCGAGAAATCGGGAACTCGATTGCTTTGCAATAACTCCATTTAATTTGTTGCGTCCCTCCCACAAATTGTCATCCTCCCAGCAGCTCCTTGCAACGGGACTGGTCCATATTCTCTTGCTCCGGGAAGGTATCGAACCCAATCCGGGTCCGTCCCCTGACCCCCGTCCTGAGAAATGATTTTGCTGCATCTGCCGGAAAAAGATCTTTTTAGGACGGTCATACTCTTGTCAGTGTGTCTCGTGTAAGGGATGGTTGCATCGGACAGGTTGCTCTGGGCTAGACCCCAAAACCAGACGTCCACGTTACTTTTATAAATCTTTTATGAATCCTTGCTCTTATTGTTGTTGTTGTAGCGATAAGGTTGCTCCCCAAGGCTTTGGGGAGTGTTATCGATGTGATGGTCCTTTGCCGGATAAAGATCCGGACGCTACGGTACCACAGCACCATTAAGGTGCTAGCCCGACCATCTCGGGAACGATTTATGTGGCCACATTAAACCTTCAGGCCATTCCCCCCTCCCCACCCCCAAGTTCCATGAGGAGCTTGTGGTCGCCAGAGCCTCGTCTGTTAGTGAAACAGGATTCGCCGCGGATAGGTGAGGTTGACAATTGGGTTCGGAGAAGCTACATATTGCGCTGGCAACCTGAAGGGTTACGTTACACAACCCCTTGAATCTGGTATTTTAGTCGCCTCTTACGACAGGCATACCTACCGCGGGTATATTCTGATCCCCTAACCCGCTGGGGCAACTCCTTGCTCTTCACGTCCCGTAGTCTGCGCCTCAGCCCCAGGGCCTCAACAGCAATCGCGTTCTGGCCTTCCACAGCCCAGCCGTAGTCACCCGTCACTTGCTCCCAGAGTGACGACGTCTCCCCCTATGCACTTCAGATTTCTGCAGTTAAACTGTAATGGATTAACTGGGAAGATCACGGAGATAGTCGACTTCATGAAGTGGCACAACATCCGCATTGCTGCGATTCAAGAGACTAAACTCACAGCAAGATCTGCATTGCAGACTTGTTCTGGGTATAATGTCCACAGAAAAGATCGCGAGAGCGGAAATGGAGGCGGCCTCGCATTTATCATACACCACACTGTGCAATATCATATATTTGATCCCGACGTCGACCGCAGAGACAGTGTCTTAGAACCTCAAGGATTATCTGTCCTGTCAGGCGATGCAAATCTAGAAATCATCAAAATCTACATCCCCCTGTCACCTGTTGCCCCAGTGGATACCGTCCTGATATCAGCAGCGTACTCACTGGAAACAATCGCATTATCTTAGGCGATTTCAATGCCCATCACGATCTATGGCATTCAAACTTGCGGGTGGACCGTAGGGGTGAGATGTTAGCGGATCAAATAGAAGAAACGACGTTCTGCACTATAAACGGAGACGCCCCCACACGTATGGTAGGAAGCTGTCACAGTTCGCCGGATATTTCAATCGTGAGCGCAGAACTCGTAAACTGCGTCAACTGGCAGCCGATGGTAACATTGGCATCCGACCACCTGCCTATACTTATTTCGCTCGACCGTCCCGCCGACTTCATCGTAGCAGAAAAACGCACTTTCATTAACTTTAAAAAATTAAAGTGGGACGAATACAAATCCTTTACAGACAGCCGCTTTGCTGCCCTCCCTATCCCAACTGATGCCCGCCAAGGGGAGCGTGCTTTCCGCAAGGTCATTGAATCGGCCTCGGCTCGTTTCATTCACTCCGGTAGTATTCCCGAAATTCGACCCCACTTCCCGGCGGAGGCCGCAAGTTTAGCGAGAGAACGTGACCGTATAAGACAGCTCGATCCCGGCGACCCGCAAATAAGGGATATAAACCAACGCATTAGATTGCTTGTGGATGAACACAAGCGGGCGAAATGGGAGGAGCACCTAAGCGGTTGTAACCTCTCTGCCGGTGTAGGTAAACTTTGGTCCACTGTAAAGTCCCTATCGAATCCGTCTAGGCACAATAACAAAGTTTCCATCGCCTTTGGCGACAAAGTGCTGTCGGATGCGAAAAAATGCGCGAGCGCTTTCTGCCGACAATACATAATGCATTCTACGGTCGACAAAAATAGACGGAGGGCCAACAGAAACGCACGTAAACATAAGTTCAGCGCGTCACCAATTACCATCACCGCCAAAGATGTTGAGGATGCCATCGGTCATGCTAAATCATCCAAAGCAGTGGGCCCAGACGGTATAGCCATGCCGATGCTTAAAAGCCCAGTGAAAGACGGTTTCAAGTATTTAGCACATGTCTTCAACCTGTCTCTTTCCACCTTTGTCATAACCGAAAAATGGAAAATGGCCAAGGTGGTCCCGCTACTAAAGCCAGGGAAACCAGCTAACATAGGAGAGTCATATCGCCCGATATCTTTCCTAAAAAGATATAAAAAAACTGTTATGTATAAAAAGAAGAAATATATGGAAGATAAAGTGCTCGATAGTGCAGGAGACATGAAGCGGATGTGGAAGTCTTTAAAACATCTTGCTGAGCTCACCGATGACAGAAAGGTCGTTAGCAAAATAGTAATTAACGGTGAATGCCTCGAGAAGGAATACGATATAGCCAATGCCCTAAATACATTTTTTATACAGAGCATAGCTGAAATTAATGATAGCATTGAAATAATTCCGATTGCGGCAGAAACAAGTGTAAATAATGCAATTGAAACTTTTCAATTCACCGACGTAGAGTTAGATGATATAATGAACATTTCTAAATCTTTTAGAAACAAATATGGTGGAAAAAAGCTTTTGTCGGAGGGGGTATTTAAAGATGCCATGATTTACATTGCTCACTTCTACAAAGATATAATAAATGAATCAATAAACAGTAGCATTGTTCCAAATTGCTGGAAAGTATCAACTATAGTACCTGCGGAAAAAGTCAAAAATACAGTAAGGCCAGAGGAACTGCGCCCAATTAATACGCTACCCGCAGATGAAAAAATTATGGAAACGGTGGTTAAAAATCAATTAGTGGCATATCTAGATAAATACCAAATTATTATACCTGAACAATCTGGGTTTAGGAAAAGCCATTCTTGCGAAACCGCACTGAATATGGTTATTGCGGAATGGAAAGAGGATATAACTGATAAGAAAGTTGTGATCTCAGTCTTTTTAGACTTAAAACGTGCTTTTGAAACTGTGGATAGAGAGGAACTGCTGAATGTTATGTTTAATAATGGGATAAGAGGAAAATCCTTGGAATGGTTCAGAAGCTATTTGAGTAATAGAAAACAGAAGACGATAATTGGAAGTGCAGTTTCACCGGTTGCTGATGTACATATTGGGCTACCGCAAGGTTCAGTATTGGCACCGCTATTGTTTACAATATATATTAACGATATTAAAGAATGCTTGAAATATTGCAATATTCGACTATTTGCGGATGATGCATTGATAACCATTAGTGAAAGAAGTGAGGGCTTTGCGGTATCGAAAATGCAAGAAGACTTAGACTCCCTTTACAAATGGCTATGCCATAGAAAGTTGAAAGTGAACGTGGATAAAACCAAAAGTATGATATTTTGCAAAAATCAAAGCATTATGGGTGCCAATACCCTTAGCAATATTACTCTGAAGATAAGAAATGTTGAAATTCAGCAAGTAGACAAGATCAAATACCTAGGAGTCTGGATCGACAAAAACCTTAGATTTGGAGAACACATAAATTATTTAGAAAACAAAATTGCAAAAAAAATTGGTTTTATGTACAGAACTTGTAAATATATTAGTCAACGACACAAATTATTAGTGTATCGATCAATTATTGAACCGCACTTTATCTATTGTCCAACAATCCTGCTATTAGCAAATGACACACAAATAAAAAAACTGCAGATACAACAAAACAAGGCAATGCGATTAATTTTAAAATGTTCGCTTAGAACACCAAAAACTACAATGCTAAATATGTTAAACTGGCTCAGTGTAAAACAGTCGATATATTATTTCACATTGAAATTTATACATCATATGAAATTAGGAATAACACCGAATTATCTGAACGGGAGAATACATTTTAATCATGAAATACATAACTATGGAACTAGAAGCAGCGGAAATATAAGACTGCCTAGAGTAAGAACGGAGTTCGCGAAGAAGACTTTAGAATATATAGGTTATAAAATGTACAATGAATTACCAAATGCGATAAAAGACTGTGAAAATATTAATAAGTTTAAAGCAAAATTATTTTTATACTGTAAGTCATTAAGCATGTAATGTATACAATTTATTTATATATATATATATATATATATTTTTTTTTTTTTACCTTGAACTAGGTCTTAAAGACCGTAAATAAATAAATTATTATTATATTATTATATCGCCAGTAGCCAAGACTCTAAGCCATTTTGCTCGCCACTTCAAAGCAAATTTGCAGATAGCCTGTCATCAGCATGGCTTTAGAAAACTCTATAGCACCACCACCGCGCTGAATGCCATTAGCACCCAGATAAATTGTGGTTTAAATCAGAAGCCCCACCATAGAACAGTACTCGTAGCGCTAGACCTATCAAAAGCTTTTGATACGGTCAACCATGGCACGTTACTGCAAGACTTGGAAGGGTCTACCCTTCCCCCATGTCTTAAAAGGTGGACCGCAAATTACCTGGGTGGCCGGCAGTCATCGGCGCAATTCAGAAACGAAACATCAAACCCAAGAAGAATTAAAGAAGGGATGCCTCAGGGTGGTGTCCTATCCCCACTTTTGTTTGATCTCTCCAGTTTTTTCGCCCCGCGAGACCTGGCATTACCACCGACTAAATCATCCGCGACCCTATTTACAACTTCGACGTCCCAAATGTCGACCACTTTGAACATCCACGTCGATGGCACTACGCTACCGACTGTCCTACACCCCAAAATCTTGGGTGTGACGTTTGATCAGGATCTACATTTTGGTGAGCACGCAGCCGTAATTGTTCCGAAAATCCAAAGCCGTAATAAAATCCTCAAATCCCTTGCTGGCAGTACTTGGGGAAAAGACAAAGAAACGCTCATTAGCACATACAAAGCAATTAGCCAGCCGTTTGCGTGCTACGCGTCCCCTATATGGTCGCCAAGCCTAAAAACTACCCACTGGAAGAAACTACAGGCCTGCCAAAATACTGCGCTCAGAACCGCCACGGGCTGTCTTCTTATGTCCCCAGAACACCATCTACATAATGAGGCGAGAATACTCAGGGAGAGAAATGAGTTGCTAACCAAACAGTTCCTGTTGAATACCCAGAAACCTGGGCATCCCAACAGACATCTGATTGATGAGCCAGCACCGCCTGGGGACTTAGGCAGTCATCTCCGTAAGCATTTTGGGGAAATACGGCACCTGAGAACTCAGCCGTATGAAGCAAAAAAACACAAGCAGGTCCTTGGTGAACTCCACAAACAGGCGTCGGACCTTTATGCCGGGAATTGCCCGGTGAATCCAGTACTCGGGGAACAGTACCCAAAACTTGCGGAAGAGGAACGCATACCCCCCAGGGAAACGCGAGTCACTCTGGCTCAACTTCGTTCTGGATAGTGTAACAGGTTAAACTCTTACATATCCAGAATCAACCCCGACATACAAAATGTATGCCCGCTTGCAATGTGTCCCCAAATGACACCAACCATCTCTTTAATTGTAACGTGGAACCAACGCCTCTAACACCCCTTTCATTATGGCCCACCCCTGTCGAAACAGCAAGATTCCTTGGACTACCGTTAGAGGATATTGATGACAATTTGTGATCGGTCGCAGCTATTAGTTGGGGCGAAAAATTGCTACAACAACAACACTTAACTTAAAACATTCATTATACATATAATTTTGTTTAGAATATTTTATTTTTTTAACGAGACATCGAGAACACGGTTTTGTGGCCATTTTCGCTTGTGCTCAAGAAGAAATCGTAAGCTCTATACAAAACAGCCAATGAATCGATTAAATTGAATGTCGAGAAACTCGCGAGCCTTACGAGTACTTCGAGATTCGAGAATCTCGCGAGAAGACCAGACTCGCGAAAAATCTCTTTTCGAAAAAGTTCGAGAAATCGTAAGCTCTAATTGTAACCAAAAAACTGGAGCTTATTTAATTTGCCATACTCTAGGTAAACATGAGATCCCATTAAAAGATTGTCGTACACAAGGGTACGAGAACGGCGCCAATATGAAAGGAGCTTATAACCGAGCACAATTCACATTCCCGACAAAAACTCGAATGCTGATTACTCGCCTTGTGCAAACAACAGTCTCAATTTATGTGATGTTGATGCTGCAGAACGTTGTACGGCTGAAATTACTTTCTTCGGAGTTGTACAAAAATGTTTTACTATTTTCAGCAGTCCACAACGATCGGACATCCTCAAAAAAAAATTGTACAAGTTCGAATGTATCTTGCTTTCCTCAATGTGGTTCAAAATACTGAACCAATGGGAAACAATTTTAACCGAATGCAAAACAGTTGATGTTCAATTGAACATCTCGCCAAAGTTCGAAACATTCGAAAGAGAAAACCCAAAAGATGTTTTGAAGATAATGGAAATGAGATGATTACGGATTATCCAGGGTCTGATTTTAAAAACCATTCATTCTTGGTGATCTTTGATTCGGTAATCACTGGCATTACTGACCGATTTTCAGCTATGAGAAATTTGAACGAGACGTTTTCCTTTTTGTGGCAATTTGAAGACCTGAATGAAACTACGGTTCGGGCGAGCGCAGCAAAATTTGCAGAAAAATACAAGTCGGACGTTTCTCAAAGCTTAGAATGCGAAACAGTTCACTTGAAGCTCATTTACGAAGCAAATTTTGAAAAGGTCACCATTGGAATTGCTAAATGCCATATATGTTCAAAATCTTTATACAATTTTCCCCAAAATTTGTGTTGCTTTACGCATCTTTTGCACTATACCTGTCACTGTTCTGCACTACGTTCTTTCAGAGGCCTTGCAAGAATCAAAAACTTTTATAGATAGTGTTCATCTCAAGAGCGAGTGTCAGGACTTGCCACGCTTTGTGTTGGATCCGTTTTGGCAAGACAGTTAAATTTTGATATTATAAAAAATTTTGCAGCGAAAAAAGCAAGAAAAGCCACTCATCGATATCCTAACATTCTACATTGAATAATTCAAATTTATAATCATAATTATATTTATCAGATATGTACTAAAATTTTACCAAATAACTAGAAAAGATTATTTGAAACAATATGTGGTTGTTAATGGAGAATTTTATTTTTACATTACAATAAAAAAGTATTAATAGTAAATATTCTGCGGTAATTTGATTTTCAGTTCTTAGTCCAAAAATCATTTAGTTGATGTGGCAAAAAATTTTTTTTGATGTAATCCATCAATAATGATTCATGAATGAGACGTCATTAATTCAAAATGTTCAAATGTATTAGTGGATTTTTTATAGGGGGCCGTAAATTGTTTAGTCCCGGGCCCAGTTTTCTCTCTACGGCCCTGCATAGGAGAGTCATATCGCCCGATATATCTCCTATCGCCAGTAGCCAAGACGCTTGAAGCCATGTTGCTCCCCTATTTCAAAGCAAATTTGCAACTAGCCTGTCATGAGCATGGCTTTAGAATACTTCATAGCACAACCACCGCGCTGAATGCCATTAGCACCCAGATAAATTGCGGTTTAAATCAAAACCCCCACCATAGAACAGTACTCGTTGCGCTAGACCTATCAAAAGCTTTTGATACAGTCAACCATGACACGTTACTGCAAGACCTGGAAGGGTCTACCCTTCCCCATGTCTTAAAAAGTGGACCGCATATTATCTGGGTGGCCGGCAGGTATCGGTGCAATTTAGAAACGCAACATCAAAACCAAGAAGAATTAAACAAGGGGCACCACAGGGTGGTGTCCTATCCCCACTTTTGTTTAACTTCTACATATCATAGCTACCTTCGCCACCAGAAGGAGTTACTATCGTATCCTACGCCGATGACTGCACAATAATGGCCACAGGCCCAGGCGCACAGATCGATGAGCTTTGTAACAAAATAAACGGATACCTCCCTGATCTCTCCAGTTTTTTCACCTCGCGAAACCTGACATTATCACCGACTAAATCATCGGCGACCTTATTTACCACATGGACGTCCCAAATGTCGACCATTTTGAACATCCACGTCAATGGCACTACTCTACCGACTGTCTTACATCCCAAATCTTGGGTGATGTTAGATCAGGATCTACATTGTGGTGAGCATGCAGCCGCAATTGTACCGAAAATTCAGAGCCGTAATGAAATCGTCAAGAGATTTGACAGTACTTGGGGAAAATATAAAGAAACGCTCATTACCACTTACAAAGCAATTGGTCAGCCGATTACATGCTACGCGTCCCCGATACACAGTGACATTTTTACATGATTTAGACGCGAAAAATTAATAACTCACTGAAAAATTAATATATTTCAACCAAGTGTATATGTTTGTATGCCTGACCCCCCTTCAGTGAGAATAGGCGAAGGGGGGGATGAAATTACAGAAGGGGGCTGGGGTTTTGGGGGGTTGGTGTAATTCACTAGAATCCATCTCATACGAAGCTTTGATAAAAAAAATTCGAACTTTACTGCAGCAGTCATCATACAATCCCTCTTCCCTATTTACTCCCTCCCTAAAACAGTACACACGTGGTCTAAAACGGCTTTATCCTTTTGCTTTTGGCCATGTTCTGCAACCCACACCTCATACCCCACTTTTTTATAGTCATTGCATCAAAACGGGAACCTACGGGGATGAAGAATCATTTGAGTCATATGTAATAATATTGAATTATAGCAGAAATACAACAATTATTGTGGTTCAGCTGGTTCAAACTTTTGGCAGGCTTTTCTTTTCACGGTTTTATATATTTTCAGCACAAAAATAATACACATTAAAAAACTCATAATTCCGTAGAAAATACTCAAGCAAAAAACTTTTGAACACTTGCAAAATAATACAATTATGTGTAAATTTTAAATAACCAACAAATATTTTAGCTTTTGTGTCACCACGAAGTTTTATTTGATTTTAAACCACGCGTTATTTCACTTCTGTAAATTGCACTATTTAGCGCGTCACCAACAACTCACAGTTTGACAGCAGATTATTCAATGAAGAACAAAAATTATAAGTGATAATTACCGTTATATACTGTGGACATTTTAAAAACAAGCTGCATTCAAATTTGAAAAAAAAAAATCACTTGAAAATTTTTACTTTTTCGCGTCTAAACCAAGAAGAGAGAAATGAAATGCTGACCAAACAGTTCCTGTTGAATACCCAGAAACCTGGGCATCCCAACAGACATCTGATTGATGAGCCAACATCGCCCAGGGGCTTAAGGAGTCATCTCCGTAAGCATTATGAGGAAATACGGCACCTGAGATCATAGCCATATGAAGCCAAAAAACACAAGCAGGTCCTCCTTAGTGAACTCCACAAACAGGCGTCAGACCTCTATGTCGGGAATTGCCTGGTGAATCCTGTACTCAAGGAACAATACCCTAAACTTGCAAAAAAGGAACGCACACTCCCTAGGGAAACGCGAGTCACTCTAGCTCAACTTCAAACTGGATACTGTAACAGGTTAAACTCTTACCTATCCAGAATCAACCCCGACATACAAATTGTATGCCCTGCTTGCAATGTGTCCCCACATGACACCAACCATCTCTTCAATTGTAATGGGGAACCAACGCCTTTAACACCCCTCTCATTATGGTCCACTCCTGTTGAAGCAGCAAGTCTCCTTGGACTCCCGTTAGAGGATATTAATGACAATTTGTGATCGGTCGGACCTATTGGTTGGGGCGAAGCACTGCTACAATAACAACGACTAAAATCTCGTATTGATAGACTAAAAGTAGTCATATCATCTTAATAATTGGAAATAGTGCCCGCGCCAAACATAAATGTTCCGGTTTCATAGGGTCCTCGCTTTCACCAATGTACATGTTGTGAATGGGACCTACTCGACTGAAGCAGTGTGCGCTTCGTGTCTGTCGTTTAAATAACACAATGAAATCTTCCCCTTACTGCCACCCAATCACTGTCAACATTAACATTCAATTAGCCTATTTGTCTGCTTAATAATTTTTTCTTCTTTCAGTGATGTTTACCTCTCCTCTAAGGATCGACAAATTCTCGACTGGCACTTTGCAAATCTGGAATTCGCAAATGCCACGCCTCTAAGTAATCTATCACTTAAACACTGGGACCAAGATGATGACTTCGAATTCATTGGCAATCATACAACTGTACGTAATGGGTATTCTTGTGTACCTATCGCTCTAACTGAAGGATTGGATATACGTGTAAATACTGCTGTAAAAACAATTAAATACTTTCCCACTGGAGTGGAAATCGTAACTGAAAATTTGAAAACCAACAACTCTTCTGTAACATACAAAGCAGATATTGCGCTATGTACTTTAACACTTGGAGTACTAAAAATAGCAACCACTAAAGTGCAATCACAACAATCGAATACGGTAAAGTTTGAGCCACCATTGCCTGATTGGAAGCAATCGGCTATACAGCGTTTGGGCTTTGGAAATCTAAACAAGGTGGTACTTTGCTTTGATCGTATATTCTGGGATCCAAATACAAATTTATTCGGTCATGTAGGCAGCACAACAGCAAGTCGCGGTAAATTTTAAAATCATTTTACATTTTGATACCCAACTACACTCAATCGTACATACTATATTATAACAACAAGGGAATATTCGAAGCCTTTAAACCGCTGTGGTCGCGTTCATTTTCAGAAAAATGTAAAAGTAGCAAATTGAAGAATAAGTCAGGCTAAAAGTCGTGAGGACGAAATTGTTAACTCTTATTTGCTGCTTTTAAATTTTTCCAAAAATAAACGCGACCTGAGTGGACTAAGAAGCTTAGAATATCCTCGCGGTAAGTATGCCTGTCATATCGGATCCCTATTAGAGATATACGCCGCCGCCACCGCCGATTTGCGACGTTTTTCGCACGCCGCCGCCGAATGTCGGCGCGTTACCATATTTTCTACTCTTTTAAGACTGTCTAGGCCATTTATTGCTCATCTCGAAAATTGGTCCGATAGGGTCAAAAGGGGTATCAAGGGATGCGCATCACTGCCAGTTATAAAAATCGAATTGCGAAATTTAACACTTTCTAACCGTTCAAAAGTTATTTGAGAAAACAGGCGATTTTAAAACCAGCTTAACCGGGATTTCGCATCACCGAATTCACGACATTATTAAAGCAAAACACTTAAAAAAAATTATATAATAAATTTAAATGCTCACTTCGCATAATTTTTTCAAAACATTAATAAAGTACAATGAATTTAAATAAGTTACCCGAAAAGGGTGCCGAATTTTATATCCCGATTGGCCGAAAGAATAAGCGAAGTCAGTGATGCAAAATCCTTTAGTAGGCTCCAGTGGTTTAAATTCTCCTTTGAAATGATTCTCAGCTCATACATATACATATCTTCAACACGTATGAGAAGGGTTTGAAAAATCAATTTATTTGCTTAACTATAAAATGGCGTCTGAAATCTTAATTTTGATTTTCACACTTCATCATTCAACACACAAGTATCCAGGTTTGACGTTTCCTAAAGTTGGCGGCCGTATCCCCAACTAGTCCCTTGGAGTCAATCACATTGGATATAGCCTATCAGCCATGTTTAAATATGACCAACACGTGACGCCTCCTGTTAAATCTGAATACATAGGCATATTTTTAAACCAGGTGAGAACTCTCAAAGTGGTGAAGCAAAAGCTTTCTCAAGACAGTCGAACAAATTACCTGGTATTCTACTACCGTAACGTAGGGGATAGTCGAACTTGTCTGAAAACTGAAGGCGGTCATCCATAATGAGCTCTTATATCATAAGGCCGGAAACGAAGACTATTGAGGTCAATGTATCGAACACAAACTTCTGCAAATTTTGGTCTAAATTTTTAAACCTTTATCCACGGTCCTTGTAAAATTTAAATTATATAGATGCGCCAAGGATTATACGATTTTCACCCATGAGTTACGTAATGATATCACCTTAGACTGCTTATGATTTCGAGGGCGGCATCCTTGACCGAAGAGTTACTCCCTAACGTTTCAAGGTGTTTTTTTTGGTGTAACTCGGAAGCATAGCGCGACAAAAACATCCGTCAGAAAGTCTTCGGAACTACACCTAGAGCTTCTAGGAAAGTGACGTCGACGAAGGTATGAGTTCGAAGTCGCAGTCCTATAGCTTCTGTGCTGGCATATGGTATAAGGGCCAGGATGCGTGGTAGCGACTGGTGGGCGGGATTGCTACTGTTCGCACGTCGGGAATTGTAGCTCTTAGAAACAGCCGAAAAAACTGAAGGCACCCTTTGGCGCGATCAACAATAAGCCAGCATTGATGCTAATCGTTAAAACTGTGCCACGAGAGTCATGGCTCATGACTATTAGTAGATAATTGATAGCAACCGTAAGTCGCCTTTGTGCATGACCAGCATGTAGCCACAAATGATTTAAAGAAATCGTGGCGACGACGGGTATTAGAGTTAGCCCAGAACATCTCCATAGATGAAACTACGCTACAAAAGTGTGACCATTTTAAGTATTTCTCCCTCTATCCGAAAGGAGCTACTCCCGAAATTGTTTAAACGATCCACGAGATTTTGAGGCAAAAAACGCGGATCTTTCCGAAATGGCCGAAACGTCGACTTCCTTAAATACGTATAAACAAAACCTTTCCAATTATTATTTTTTTTAATTTTCAATTTACAAGACTCGCAGATTAATGATATCCGCAAGTTAATGATATTGTTCCAGATCATCAAAAATACCATTTACGTCAGCAGTATGTTTCCATATTCATTAGTTGTGGACAATGTGATACTCTGAAGTCCAGCCATTCAATTCAGATGTTTATGTCGATCACTTTGTCGGCGCGCCGGCCACGCCGCCGCCGGTATATAATAGAGCCTACGGCGCCGCCGCCGATTAAGTGACCGGCGTAAACCTCTAATCCCTATAAGGGCCGTTCCCGCCACAGGACACATCTTCGGGGAGTGTTTTTATTGCTACAACAAGAAAAAGGCCGATAATTTTATGCCGAATTCGAACAGCAGCTGCCAAATGTTTACGGTAAATTTATCACTCAGTGGCTTTTTTAAAACTTCTAAAGCTTTTTCAGTTCCGATGCTTCGGTAAGCGAATCTCGGTATTGCGGAAGCACTGAACCCAATATACCTTAGTAGGGGCTATTGAAACGATTCTGATTTTTAAAATTTAAATAACATTTCGTTTTCACCATTAACGAAGTTCAAGCGTTGATATTAAGCGCTTGACCAACAGCATATCATAGCTACCAAAAGGGACATTTCCCTCTCAAATAACATGATTACCTCGAAAATCAAATCCTCCATTTTCTCCACTAGCAATGTGTTTGTATGGTGTGCAAACACAAATACATATTAATGCTGCTGTTGTTGTTGTTGGAGCGATAAGGACACTCCCCGAAGGACTTGGGGAGTGTTATCGATGTTGATGGTTGTTTGCCGGATGCAGATCCGGTACTTTCCTGTAACAAGCACCATAAATGTACTAGTCCCACCATCTCGAGAGCGATTTGGTATGACCACATGAAACCTTCTATGCCATAACGCCCTCCTACCCCCTAGATCCAACGGTAACTGTTTGGTTAGCATATCATTTCTCTCCCTGATGGAGTATTCTCGCCTCATTATGTAGATGGTGTTCTGGACAACCCGTGGCGGTTCTGAGGGCAATATTTTGGCATGTCTGTAGCTTCTTCCAGTGAGCAGTCTTTAGGCTTGGCGACCATATCGGAGACGCGTAGCATGCAATCGGCTGGCCAATTGCTTTCTACGTGGTAATGAGCGTTTCTTTATCTTTTCCCCAAGTACGGCCAGCAAGGGATTTGAGGACTTTATTACGGCCCTGGATTTTCGGTACAATTGCGGCTGCATGCTCACCAAAATGTAGATCCTGATCGAACGTCACACCCAAGATTTTGGGGTGTAAGACAGTCGGTAGGGGAGTGCCATTGACGTGGATGTTCAAATTGTCGACATTTGGGACGTCCATGTTTTAAATAAGGTCGCCGATGATTTAGTCGGTGATAATGTCAGGTTTCGCGAGGTGAAAAAACTGGAGAGATCAGGGAGGTAGCCGTTTATTTTGTTACAAAGCTCATCGATCTGTGGGCCTGGGCCTGTGGCCATTACTGTGCAGTCATCGGCGTAGGAAACGATAGTAACTCCTTCTGGTGGCGAAGGTAGCTATGATATGTAGAAGTTAAACGAAAGTGGGGATAGGACACCACCCTGTGGTGCCCCTTGTTTAATTCTTCTTGGTTTTGATGTTGCGTTTCTAAATTGCACCGATGCCTGCCGGCCGGCCATCCAGATAATTTGATGTCCACCTTTTAAGACATGGGGGAAGGGTACACCCTTCCAGGCCTTTCAGTAACGTGCCTTGGTTGACCGTATCAAAAGCTTTTGATAGCTCTAGCGCAACGAGTACTGTTCTATGGTGGGGTTTTGATTTAAGCCGCAATTTATCTGGGTGCTAATGGCATTTAGCGCTGTGGTTGTGCTATGAAGTTAGTTAGAAGGCTAGTTGCAAATTTGCTTTGAAATAGGGGAGCAAAATGACTTTAAGCGTATTGGCTACTGGCGATTGGAGAGATATCGGGCGATATGACTCTCCTATGTTAGCTGGTTTCCCAGGCTTTAGTAGCGGGACCACCTTGGCCATTTTCCATTTTCCATTTTTCGGGGATGACAAAGGTGGACAGAGGCAGGTTGAAGACATGTGCTAAATATTCGAAACTCTCTTCTCCTAGGCTTTTAAGCATCGGCATGACTATGCCGTCTCGGCGCACTGATTTAGCTTGTTTAGCTTGACCGATGGCATCCTCAACCTCTTTGGCGGTGATGGTAATTGGGGACGCGCTGAATTTATGTTTATGTGCGTATCTGTTGGCCCTCCGTCTAACTTTGTCAACCGTAGAATGCATTATATATTGTCGGCAAAAAGCGCTCGCGCATTTTTTCGCATCCGACAGCACTTTATTGCCAAAGGCGATGGAAATTTTGTCGTTGTTCTTGGACGGATTCGATAGGGACTTTACGGTGGACCAAAGCTTACCTATACCGGCAGAGAGGTTACAACGACTTAGATGCTCCTCCCATTTCGCAGGCTTGTGTTCAACCACAGGCAATCTGATGGGTTGGTTTATATCCCTTATTTGGGCGTCGCCGGGATCGAGCTGTCTTATAAGGTCACGTTCTCTCGCTAAACTTGCGGCCTCTGCCGGGCAGTGGGGCCGAATTTCAGGAATTCTACCGGCGGGAATGAAACGAGCCGAGGCGCATTCAATGACCTTGCGGAAAGCACGCTCCCTTTGGCGGGCATCAGTTGGGAGTTTACGAGTTCTGCGCTCATGATTGAAATATCCGGCGAACTGTGACAGTGGGGGCGTCTCCGTTTATAGTGCAGAGCGTTGTTTCTTCTATTTGATCCGCTAACATCTCACCCCTACTGTCCACCCGCAAGTTTGAATGCCATAGATCGTGATGGGCATTGAAATCGCCTAACATAATGCGATTGTTTCCAGTGAGTACGCCGCTAATATCAGGGCGGTATCCACTGGGGCAACAGGTGACAGGAGGGATGTAGATGTTGATGATTTCTAGATTTGCATCGCCCGAGTGGACAGATAATCCTTGACGTTCTAAGACACTGTCCCTGCGGTCGATGTCGGGATCAAATATATGATATTGCACAGTGTGGTGTATGATAAAGGCGAGGCCGCCTCCATTTCCGCTCTCGCGATCTTTTCTGTGGACATAATACCTAGAACAGGTCTGCAATGCAGGTCTTGCTGTGAGTTTAGTCTCTTGAATCACAGCAATGCGGATGTTGTGCCGCTTCATGAAGTCGACTATCTCCGTGATCTTCCCAGTTAATCCATTACAGTTTAACTGCAGAATTCTGAAGTGCATAGGGGGAGACGTCGTCACTCTGGGAGTAAGTGACGGGTTACTACGCCTGGGTTGTGGAAGGCCAGAACGAGATTGCTGTTGAGGCCCTGCGACTAGACGTCCTTTGGTAGGCATTGGGGTACGGTGTATTTGGGTATGCGGCCTGGCAACATGGCGCAATGAAACCCGTCGGGGGGTTGCCGTCGCGGAGACCAGAACAACTAGGAAAGTGGCACCGTCCATGGCAGGAGCTGCATTGGGCGGATGTAGCAAACGTATATATTCTGTGCTGGCAAACGGTGCAAAGGGAGGTAGGGACTAAGAGTCTGTTTCCCTGACCTACACAATTGCTACACAACCCCTAATGCTGCTCGGCTGCTACAACAGCAACAAACACAGTGATTTTTCAACGTTAACGATTGAGCTCGGTTTCATTAATTTAGTTAAATAATAGCTGACACGAAGCGAAAGTATTTTTCTTGCGATCTAACGAAGCTTAACAGATTTGAATATTTTGTTGATCATCTCTTACTAAAACACATCTTGGTATAATATTCATTTTCATCCTAATGTAGATAACTTTGTTTTGATATGAAAGTTATTGCATTGTAATATACTTCTCGAATTTCAGGTGAACTTTTTCTTTTCTGGAGTATCTCGCAATCCCCCGTCTTACTCGCCCTTGTAGCTGGACAATCTGCCGCCATAATGGAGAACGTATCGGACGATGTTATTGTTGGGCGTTGCATTGCAGTGTTGAAAGGTATTTTTGGCAATGGCGCCGTTCCTCAGCCCAAGGAAACAGTTGTTACACGTTGGCGTGCCGATCCCTGGGCTCGTGGCTCCTACAGTTTTGTATCTGTTGGTTCCTCCGGTAGTGATTATGATCTGCTTGCTTCACCTGTCATACCGCCGAGTTCAAGCAGTACTAATATCAATCAAGATCAAGATGAATTGCCACGTTTGTTTTTTGCCGGTGAACATACCATACGCAATTATCCCGCCACAGTTCACGGTGCATTCTTGAGTGGTCTACGTGAGGCTGGTCGTATAGCTGATTATTATTTAGGTTACCCAGAGGGTACGCCGCCAGATATCGGTTACTCGGTTGTGGAAGCTGCTAATACAGCATCTGTAGGCGATAATGTCGATATTGTTGATATAGCTCATTCAACAGATTCATCGTCAAAGACTTCAGAAGAAAAATCGAACACTGCCGATTCTAATGAATAAATAGCAACTAAAAGAAAAAAGAAGTAATGAGACCGTATGTGTATGTCTGTGAGATGCATGCGTTTTTGTCATCAGAATAATTTTTTGTCTTTCCATATATCGCAAACCTAGAACAATGCAGATCAAAATCCAAATACTGAAATTTGGCAGATATGCATACTACTGGCTTGCCCAACTCAATACCTACTCATCTGTATGCTCTACTCACCCAGAGAGGGTCTGGTGAAAGCTAAAAATTGCATCATGACATATGGGGAAGTCAATCAGTATTTCGTCTTTTACTCAACATTGTGATTTTTTCGAGTTGATCGCAATTTTGGTCTAAGTGTGCGATATTGTAGTTACTTTATTTAATAAAACTTTCATTAAAATGCTTTATATCATATATCTGAATTGTGCACCATTTACTTGCAGTTCGCAATTCAAATTCAGCTGAGTTTACTAAAATCTATGTAAAGCTTAGCTAATAAATAAATATTGATCTTTAATCACTGGCGTAAGTCGAGCATGAATAACGGCCATATCGTAAAACAAACAATATGTGTGTGTGTGGTGAATTTCAGCTTTTAAATGTTTATTTTATTCTATATTTTTATATTAAAATTAGGTTTTGTATTGAAGGCGCATTGTAAAACTGAATTTATGAGTTCCATGTATTTCCTTAGTCTTAAATGTATGTTATTATAATATTGACTGTAGACAAACAATGAATTATAATCAATAAAATGTTCACTATTCCTAATTTCTAAAAGTAGCGTTCAAATATTTCTATCTGTAATCAGGCCGCCGTGGTGTGATGGTAGCGTGTGCCGTCTACCACACCGAAAATCCTGGCAAAGCAACATCAAAATTTTAGAAACAAATTTTTTCAATTAGAAGAAATATTTTCTGATCGGGGTCGCCCCTCGGTAGTGTTTGGCAAGCACTCCGAGTGTATTTCTGCCATGAAAAGCTCTCAAAACAAACTCATCTGCCTTGCAGATGCCGTTCGGCATAAAACAAGTAGGACCCGTTGTAGGAAAAATTAAAGGGAGCACGACGCAAATTGGAAGAGAAGATCGGCCTTAAATCTCCTCGGAGGTTATCGCGCCTTTCATTTATTTTTTTAATCAGGAATGTAAAGACTTTGATTGCATTTATTGACTAGGTCATTGCGTCTCTCATAAAATTTACGTATTATTAATTCATTATGGCTTATGTAAAAATATAAGTGGCCATAATGCAAATGTGATATGTAAATTATAAGCGAGATGCAATGACAAAGTCAATATTTCGCTATCTTCTATCCTGGAGTCTTAAAATCAGGCGCATTCCTTTGGAAAGGGTTGCGAATCCATCCGTGTGTAAGTGAAGTTTACAATGGGGTTAGGGAAGCTATGGTATAAAGCTTTGTATCGCGCTTAACAAGGCTTGAATCCCTTGTAGGCGCAGTAAAGCAAAACGCAAGGGGAATACAATATTATGTTGACTTAATTATCGACTAGTCATCAGACATCGACTAGTCTTTTTTCTATTTAAAAAAAAAAACTTGTTTCTAAATGTTTGTTGTTTCTTTGCCCAGTACCTGAACCCAGAACCCTCGGTGTGATCGGCGGAGCACGCTACCACCACACCATCGCGGTCGGCTTAAATATAATAATAAAAACATATCGTTTTGGTTTAACGAAGGCCATTGCAATCAATGTTTCGCACATAGATCTGCAAATTTAGGCCTACGATTGTATTCAGGCTCCCATTAGGACTTAGCATATAGCAGTATAGGATTATACGGTTTTCACACGGGTGTTACGCAATGATATCCACTCAGAGAGATTATGATTTTGCGGGTGGCACCTCTGTCCCTGTTAATCCCTGACGTTTTAAGGTGTTTCTTAAAAACTGGGGACACCCTAAGGCGCTAGCAAAAACTGAAATTTTTGCTGACTATCTTGCCAGCATTGGTAATATTCGTTAAAACTGTGCACCAAGAGTCATGGCAATTACCCTGCAGTCAAAAGTCAAAGTAGTCAGCGAACATTCTCGTTAAGTTACGGGTATTTTGTGTGGTTATTCATACCAGTTACTAATTTAATTGTTCATTGACAAGAATTTTTTCTGTCGGACTCAAGGAAATGCGCCTGCGCCCTCTACACAGATATGACTCGGCTCACCTCACCATGACTTCCACAGAGGTTAAAGAAGACATTAAAAAGGCCAAGCTTTCTAAATCAATAGACCCAGACGGCATAGCTACGTCGATGCTAAAATACATTGGTCAACTACATCAGCTATCTCGCATATGTATTCTGCTTGTCGTTAAAGAGTTTTGTCATTCCAGAAGAATGGAGGATGGCAAGGATAATCCCATTACCAAAGCCTGGAAGCCAGCTTAATCAGTCGTTTTGCTTTCCTCATTTAAACGCAAGTCTTTGGTTACCCAGTTGTTGTTATTGTTGTGGTAGCGATAAGGGCTTAGGGTGTGTTATCGATGTTGATGGTCCTTTGCCTGATGCACATCCGGTACGTTCCGGTACCAAGCCCGACCATCTCGGGAACGATTTGTTATGACCACATGTGACCTTCTTGGCAATCCCCTCTCCCACCCCCTAGATCCCTGAGGAGTTGTGGGTCATCAGAGCCTCGGCTGTTAATGAAACAGGATTCGCCACGGTCACCTATCCGTTGACAATAGGGTTTGGAGAAGCTATATATTGCGCTGGCGCCCTGAAAGGATTGCACTACACAACCCCTTGAATCTGGTATTTTAGTCGCCTCTTACGACAGGTAAGATAAGGTAAGGTAAATTACGGACTGCACCAGCCAAGACCCCATCATAGGACGGTACATACTACTTAAGTACAATTTAGGGACGAAACTTCAAAATCTAGGAGAATAAAATAGAAGGTGTCACTATTATTTCCTATGCCAATGACTACACAATATTGGCAACACGCCCTGGCCTCTCAATGATTATCTTCACTGTCTCTCTGCCCTTCCACGCAAATTAGTAATGTCACAGACCAATTCCACTGCCACTCTGTTCACGACGTGGAAGGATCAGATGAAACAAGTACTGGACGTAAATATTTAAGAATTCATGAGCTTAACACCGGCTTATAATAATTTTTTTAAGAGAAACTGAGAAGAAAGAAACATTTTCTGGCATATTGCGATGGTACCATGTCGAAAACCGCCACGTAATCATCATCAGGGAGTTTCGTAATGTTATCAAAGGTATCACCGATATTCGAACCGCGAATCACACGATGAAACTGCAGTTGCATTAACGTCAACACTGCGAACTCATTAAGTATATTTGAGGTCCTCACGGAGCTGTCAGTTCACCCTGACCTTACGTTAATTGCATTACACTGCCAACTTTCAGTCTCAGGTGTAACGTTCGACCACAATCGTACCTTCAAGGCGTATTCCTTTGAAATTGTATCTAAAGTACAAACCCGCAACAAAATTCTCAAGATCTTGGTCGCCTGACTTAAAAAAGCGCATATTGGAAAATTTTGCAGGTCGGCCAAAACACTGCACTTAGAGCTTAATATAAAGGGGCATAATGCAATGCAGAGCAACTACTGCAGAGGAGGAGCGCATACTAACCTACTAAAAGAGTCAATCTGGACCAACTTCGCTATAGGTTAAACTGGTGTATATGGATTAATGATGGCGCAGAGAGGTATGACCCTAATGTAGTATATACTGGCTAATATGGCTCCGATTTTGGTTTATATAAAGACTACTTTGTCAACGGGTATGATGCTCAAGCAGAGACAGGTAACTGATATTTCGTAGGACATCGCCGTGTTGAAAAAAGCCGTTTCTAATATAGAACACATACGGAACTTGAAGTAGTTGGAAATTCTGGCAAACTAGTATTCATCTAGTATACAACAAAGTTGTTGATTTGACTGCATGATAAAAGACGTTTAAAGGGCGAATGTGTCGCTTTTTGGCATGCCACCTTTGGGAGTGAACAGCAGGGCGACACAAATGTTCATCTTTTCTGTGGAACCTACACCTTTAACAGTATGGTCCACCCCTGTTTAAACTGCAAGTTTTCTTGGACTCCCGTTAGAGGACATTGATGAAAATTTGTGAGTGGTCGCATCACGCTCCCTCTGTAATTTATCTTTAATCCGTAGCTATATTTAGTCTGATTAATTGATAAGTTTGTATACTAATAAAATAAATCAATTGAATGGGACGAAGCACTATTAACACAACAACAACAGTAAACACAACAGAAATGGCATCGTCGATGAATACAGAAATTAGACCAGAATATATCCTTCGGTGAAACAAAGATTGCAGAAGACATACAGGCAAGAGCGTGACCGCTTTAACTCTATGTATTTTTTTCGGCAGATGCAGCAGTATTCTCTAGGCCCGGGGTTGGGTTCGACGCTTTCTTTGGCAAGTGAATGAGGGACAATGCCTCCGGAAGAAGCCACTCCTTGGAAGACAATTTTTGAACTATCCGCGACAAGTTAAACCGCGCTATATTGAAATGCCATCCCTGGGTCCTGGAAAAACTCTAAATTACTCAAGTGCATAGGACCGGCGACGATAGTTTCGGCGTAAACCTTTCAAAAATGCTTGCTGGGTATGAAAATATATAAGCTTTTTTATGTATGCAGAGCGTTAAATTTTTTGAAAATATAGGAGAATGATCTAAGTGATCTTTAAGTAATAGTTAAAGAAATTTCAGTTTTGTTTGACATACACTAATTTGGACAGCGACTGCTGCTACCTCAAATCACAAGCAATACAACTTTCCCACACACGCGACCTTACCCAACATAAAGGTCGTTGACATAAACGAAAGAAAGTGTGCATTTGTTGATTCATAATTACGAGAGTATTTGTGTTATTAAAATCGCTACCGGATGCCAGCGAGCTGTTTACAGTCCAGACTTAGCACACCATTTTACAAATTACGTTTAGTCAACAAATTGTGCTTTAACGACATATATATTTAGCCGTTGCTATTCGACCAAGGTTGTTCTTTTGCCCAAGATACATATGTACTAGGGATGTAGTAGAGCTTCGACTCCGAATCTTCCGATATTGTTTCCGTGTTTCGAAATCGAACGTTTAAAGGTTGAATTGAAAGCATATAGTGTGTTAGTAAATTTTGTTCGATAGGTTCGGTGGAAATCTCCGCAGATGTAGATATGAAATTGCTCTTTTGTTCTCACATTTAGTGGGGCGACATCGGTATACTTGTTTCGAAATCGCCTAGGCGGTTAAACGACAATTGATGATGAAGATGATAATAATAGCAGAAAGCGACTTCAGCGCTTTATTGCAGCTCTGTCCTTTAGATGCAATTGCGGTTGCATGTGTATGGAAACTGGGACAACGCCAATCACGCGAGTCAAAGAGCTGGAAAAGCTAGGGAGATGATCGTTAACTTTGTAGTATAGCATATCTATGAAAGGGCCCGATCCCGCTGCTACTTATTATTGTGCAGTCATCCACATTGTAAACAATGGTGAGAAGCTTGTGACTTCTTAAACTCATACAATTGAACCAATTTTAAACTTTGCTCTGTGTTAAAAAGTTCTGCAAATGGGCCATAAGACAAATATGCAGGCTCTGAGTGTTCGTGCTCTGCACTTGTCGCAAGAGTGCGGGTTCGAATCCCACTACCTGCAGAAAAAGCTTTAAAGAGATTAGCAAATTATAATCGAAACAGCACTCGCCTTGTCAGTCCTGCGAGTTTATGGGGTACATTCGTGTTTAATGTTTACTCTTAACCGCAATATGAATATAATATAATGCATAGAGGTTGTTTTAACACCAGTTAAAGTTAGGTACGGTTCAATCTTGCCACTATGGCCACTTAAGCAATAAAATGTTATGTTGTCAACCAAAGTGGGAAGGGTAATCATAGCCAACTGTAACAGGTGTTTAAACGCACGCTGAAAAACGGGCCTAAGGCAAAGTGCATTGCAGGGCACGAGAAAGGGGCCCGCGAGCGTAAGGGAAATAATGCCCGCAGACATTACTTCCTTTTGTTGGTGGGCGTTATTTTGCTTTTTGAAAAGGGAAGTTATTAGACTTATTTTATTTATTTAATTTTATTTTATTTTATTTAAATTTTTGATTTTATTTTATTTATTATTTTTTTTTTTTTATTTTCTTTGTTTTATTAAATTTTTTTTTATATTATTTTTTTTTATATTATTTTATTTTATTAAGTAACTGTGAGTTTTAAAATGTACACTTTTTCTTCATATAATTTGTATGAAAGAAAAATGTACATTTCAGAACTCATAGTTACTGAATAGGGCCTCAGGGTCAAGATTCAGTGTGAGACTGGAAATGTACACTTTTCATCCATAGTGCTTACTGAATCTACTCCCCGTAAGGAAGTTCTGGTAAAATTATGAACAAATTGAGTCTATGCAAGGCCCTTATGGCCATTTCACTATTATATATCATTGCAGGTAAACCAAAGTTTAATCCCAATCAAAACCCAACACCTAAACCCTAAAAATAGTTTAAGGATTAAAAAAAGAGAAAATATGTTTCGCAATTATATTATAGCACATGCAAATACGTTTATTTATCAAAAAATAAAAAGGATTTACAAATTACAAATTTGGTTCACAAAAGGACAGAAATATTAGTTGAAACCGATTCCGCCAATTGAAATATTTAACGTCGACGACGGCTACGTGAGCGTGATTTTGGACGTTTGCTACGTGAACGTGATTTTCGACGTTTGCTACCCATACGATGCTTGCGACAGTGACTGCAGTCGGACATAGGACCATTGTACCCATTGGAATCTGTAAGCTATAAATGCGATACAATTAATTTTGGTTGTCATGGGTACAATAAAAATTGTATTTGGGTCTTCATGGACTAACCTGCATTCGGCGAGATCTTCGTGCTGTTGTGAAATGTTCAATAGAGCTGGCACTACTGGCATCGTCCGACATATGGTCATAGCGTCCAGCATCATGACGATCATATTTGGGATTGGTGCTTCGGCTACTCTTACTTCTGGGCACATTATTATTCTCGGGCACTTTGTTTGCTTGGAAGCTAGTATTGCTATCAATGTTTGCTCCTGGTGATTGAGTCACTCCGCCCACACCTGCACGTTCTATTTCTCCATATTCCGCTACTCCGTCTCCAGCTGATTTAGCTACTCCTGCTATGTCTTGAGTTACAGTTGGCTTAAACATATGAATTTAGCTTAAAAAATCTCGTTTAGTTAAAATATTTGTAAAATTTTCTATAAAAATATAAAAGCTATGAAACAAAAGAAAAATTTACGTATACAAAATATTTTCAATTGTCGTATCCGCCTACTATAACGGACCTAATAAGAACTGATTAACTAAAGTGATTATATATTAATACCTGCTTGTTCTTGGCCGGTACTTAATCCTCTAGAAATGTTTGGTCAAGTCTTACTAATCGTTTCTGTTCTCTCTTAATTGAAACTACAAATATAATCCTGCCCCCTTTTATTGTCATAGATGTACATATATATGTATGTACCTGGACGGGTTGGGAAGGTATTTCTAGTATCTAGTCAACTTGTATGCTGACAGCTGAGCAGCAACTAATTAAATCGTTTCGCGTGGTAGGGTGTAACCAATCCCTGGAAAGAATCGGGATGGGGTCCCAGGTCATTAGGCAGGGATGAAATTAAGCGAGATCAAGAGAAGGCGAGAGCGGCACATAACCAAAGAAGCGGTAAAAGCGTGAAGCTGTAAAGTGACGGAGGCTATGCGTAGGTCATACAACCTTAGACTAACAAAGTTACTTCTTAAAACCTTAGACTAAAAAGTTACTTCTACATCTTTTTATCAAAATAGAGGACTGTAGACGGAACGGGTTTTCTGATTGGACACTGCCTTCTGACGTCACGGCTTGGTTAGTGATAGCAAAGGTAGGAAGTGCGGGTTGAAGGAGAAAACGATCGAGGACGATTTGTGCTCGTGCCCTGCGCTTGTCAGGCTAAGACTCCAGGTATTACGAGTGATAAAGCTGCCAGATCTAGAAGCAGCAACTGGCATATGTCCTAGAGAGCTTCTAGTATTTATCGAGAGGACAGAGTTATTTTATAACATATTGTAACGAATTTACTTGCAAATCCACTTATTTGCAACCCTCTGCTAAGTTCGTATCGCTAAACTGTTGAATAAATAACTCCAATATGTAATAATGCAAAATGGCCTTTATTCAAGTACTTCACAATAACACTTATACTTTGCAACGAATATCTTGCTTATTAACCAAACTGATTTACAGCTCAAATGAAACTCTACTATTCAAAATAATACTGCTATAGCTCGCTAGATAGCGCTTAATCCAAATCTCAAATCAAACTGAATTGCTTCTTACTCGCCTGCCCCGCTTTTATAGTTTACGCTGCATACTTCTAGGCTCTTCGATTTCCAGAACTTACTAGTTTGTTTCGGCTACAAAATCGCCAGCCACAACTACGTGCACAAATTATTGCTCTCTCTTGTGACAACTCAGATAAGATATATGCATTTGTTTGTGCATTGCCGCTCCGCTGCTCGTATACGTACATGGTACATATATGTAGACGCAGTTATTGTTTCGTTTATGTAGATACATAATGATTGAATTATTGATGTGCATTCACGTCACTGGTTAGCATCGGCTTAGAGACGATAGCATCGCTCAGTGCTGCTAACATTCGTTACACTGCCCCCCACCTAAGTCTGATCGTCCTGATCAGACAAATCTCTCGATCTAAACGCTGCTAGCATCGCCAAATGTACCACTCTTCTATTTCGTGATTTCCCAATTGCTTGTATGCGGCAGATGACATCACTGATCGTCTTCACAACTCTGTACGGGCCTTCCCAACTGCACCGATATTTGGATGGAACACCTTTCCGCCGGTGAGGGTTGTATAGCAGTACCAAATCTCCCTCCCGGAAACCTTCCGAATTATTTTCCTTGTCGTACCTGTGTTTCGTCTTACTACTCATTATCCTGGATCGTTCCCTCGCACTCTGTTGCTCGGCCAATGAAGAACTACTTCGCAGAGCTTGCGCTGGACGGATTTGCTTTGCATAATCAGTATCGTTCCGACGCTTCACAACAGCAGTGTGCCTTGGCTTGAAACCACCCTTGCATTCTTTCTTCGTTTTAGTACGTCCGTTAGGGCTTTTCAATGCCAGAGTTTCTCTCACAGGTCCCTTCGGTTTGGATTTGTTTGGCCCATTTGTTCCATCAACCTTTACCTTTGAATTTCGTGGCCTTCATCGAGTCTTCTCCACCAGTACCCCATTACTGCTGAACCCTGTTTCCAAACTGAAGTTAATTGGCACATCCTGGTTCTTATAATGCATCACCCTTCTCTGCATATCGATCTTGATGTCATGGTCAACCAAGAAGTCCACTCCCAATATAACTTCATCAACAATCTCCGCCACAACAAATTTGTGTAGAACCATGACCTTCCCAATTAGGACTTCACATGTCACTTCTCCCTGGACTTGGTTATACTCGCCTGTGACCGTACGCAACCTTGCTCCAGGTAACGGTTTTACTCTCCTGTTGACCAAGTCAGATCGGATCAAGGAATGAGATGCGCCCGTATCTACAGTCAGTACATGTTCTTTGCCATCCACATTCCCTCTGACGGTAAGACTGCTCGATTTTCTACCAATTTGCAACACAGATATCACAGGGCATTCAATAGCTGGATCTAGCTCTCGATCTCTACCTCTTACTCGCTCTTGCTCATCTCCTCCAGCTTTGCGTTTACGGCCACCCACATTGTTGGAACTATTGGGACCGGTGCTGCAATGTCGTGCAATATGACCTGGGTTGCCGCACTTGAAACATTTAATAACTCCGGCATTTTTCTGTTGTGATCCCTTCAGTGCTTCCAAAATTGTGTCTACCCATTCTGGCCTTTCTACTTCTACACGATGAGCCTTATATGCTGGTTTACTTAATAGGGAGGCAGTTTCCTGAGTCAATGCATGTGATACCGTTTCAGCAAATGTCAGTTTTGGGTTCGCGTATGTAGCTCGCTTCGTTTCCACGTCTCGTATGCCATTTATAAAACTCTGGATTTTTACCCTCTCGGTGTATTCCACGGGTGCGTCCGCATTTGCGAGATGAGCCAACCTTTCAACATCTGAAGCAAACTCCTGCAATGTCTCATTTGCTTTTTGGTAGCGGTTTTGCAACTCAATTTGGAATATCTGTTTCCTATGCTCGCTTCCGTAACGTCTCTCGACAGCGGCCATCAACGCATCATAGTTGTTCCGCTCTCCTTCGGGAATCGTCTGTAGGATTTCGGCTGCTGGCCCTTTCAATGCCACGAACAGAGCTGCAACTTTATCTTCATCATTCCAGTTGTTCGCTGTCGACGTCTTCTCAAATTGGAGCTTAAATACCTGGAATGGAACAGAACCATCAAACGTTGGGGATTTTACCTTCAGAGTAGACGTTGAAGTGATTGGACGGTTCCATTGTAACTCCTGAATCCGATCTTTCAAAGCATCCATCTCGGCCTCCACTTTATTTTGTCGTTCACTAACAGCCTCCAGCTGCGATGAGAATTTTGTTTCCTGTGCCTCCAGCTTTGTTGAGATACGTTCTTCTTGTGCTTCGAGCTGTAATGTTATGCGTGCCTCTTGTTCTTTTAATTGTTCTGCAATTTGTGACGCCATGTGTGTTTTCTGTTCTTCCAATTGTGATGCCATATATGTCTTCTGTTCTTCCAGTTGAGTTTCCATCTTGGATGTTATCTGTGTCGACATTTCTGAAATGCGTGCCTCCTGTGCTTCAATTTTCGATGTTACTGTCGACGTTTGTGCAGATATTGCAGCCAATATCACGTTCAAGTCTGTGCTGGTAACCGTTTGCGATGTTTCGTTTTTCTCTTCAATTTTTGTTGTCTCCTCGCCATCAAGATGAAAGACATACTCTTCCACATCAATTCCTTCTGCTTCCATTGCCTCTCGTAGCCGTGCCTGAAGTTCAAGTTTAACGCCGCTTGTATTCAATCCACGGCTCTCCA
The DNA here is from genome assembly GCF_040869045.1 of Eurosta solidaginis. NCBI lineage: Eukaryota > Metazoa > Arthropoda > Insecta > Diptera > Tephritidae > Eurosta > Eurosta solidaginis. Next base: position 67,157,406 of record NC_090323.1, on the reverse strand, counting down.
ACTCCTTCTTTAGTTGCTGGATCTTTAATTCACTGAACTTTGCCATGTCCAAGTTGTATTCCCAATCTTCGGAATTTATTCAACAATTCCTCTTCTGACACCAATTGTAACGAATTTACTTGCAAATCCTCTTATTTGCAACCCTCTGCTAAGTTCGTATCGCTAAACTGTTGAATAAATAACTCCAATATGTAATAATGCAAAATGGCCTTTATTCAAGTACTTCACAATAACACTTATATACTTTGCAACGAATATCTTGCTTATTAACCAAACTGATTAATAACTCAAATTTAACTGAATTACTTCTTACTCGCCTGCCCCGCTTTTATAGTTTACGCTGCATACTTCTAGGCTCTTCGATTTCCAGAACTTACTAGTTTGTTTCGGCTACAAAATCGCCAGCCACAACTACGTGCACAAATTATTGCTCTCTCTTGTGACAACTCAGATAAGATATATGCATTTGTTTGTGCATTGCCGCTCCGCTGCTCGTATACGTACATGGAACATATATGTAGACGCAGTTATTGTTTCGTTTATGTAGATACATAATGATTGAATTATTGATGTGCATTCACGTCACTGGTTAGCATCGGCTTAGAGACGATAGCATCGCTCAGTGCTGCTAACATTCGTTACAATATGGTTTTTGATAGGCTTTTTAAGTTTGATCGTTAAAAAAACTTCTCATAACACTATAGACTCGTTCACTCTATGTTAGGTCCTCACGGAACGGCCAGTTCAACCTTACCTAACCCAACCTACAGAAGCATGCGCAGAACTAATATGAACCGCTGCGTATGTTCTTTTGCTCTACATTAAACGTCGGCAGCTGCTCAGTTTGAGTTCTTTTCCATGATGTTAAATAGATATTGGCTGCTTGCGGACACCCGGTTGCTATAAGTAGAACATATTGTAACGAATTTAGGGAAATCCCGCTTATTCCAAACCTTCTGCTAACGTTCGAATCGATAAATAACTCCAATATTCAATAATGCAAAATGGTATTTATTAGACTACTTTGAGAGTACTTCACAATAACTCTTACTTCACAACTAATTGCGTGTTTAAAACAAACTGCTTAGTCATGCCTCAGCTTTCGCTGCTTTATACTCTCGGTCTCCTCGTTCACCCATTTCTCCCAAGGTCTAGTAATTTCGTGAACTTCATGTTTGGTCACCAGCTATATACAGTATATTTGTAGTGTGTATCCATATGCGTGTGTATATGTGAGTACTACTTCGGCTGCTGATGACATGCGTTTGTGAGCATCTCTCTGCTGCCTTGCATGTATGTGAGTAAATTATGATTGATTTTATGTACACGCACACAAGAGTGGTAGCTTACTTTATTGTTGTTGTGCCTTTATTTACTTAGTATCAGATTAATGATGTGAATCAATTAGTGATGCTAATATTCGTCACAATATATATGTAAGTATGGATGTGTTAGTAAAAATATCAGCGTTTTTTGTTGTAGTGGTACACCACCGAAGATCAGGGCCAGATTAACCTTCAACGGGGCCCTAGGCAGCCATAAATTTGAGGTCCCTTTTTTCACGTGCGTTCCCTTTTTTCGATTAAAATATATAAACTTATCTTTCATAAAAATTGTATTGTCACAATGTAAAAATATCAAAAAAATTACTATCTACATTTTAAACGTGTCGTTTTCTACATTTGTTTTCGGCAAATTCATCAATTATATCATCAATACAGATTTTGTACAATAAATCTGACTCAATTAGTTAGAAAAAACATCGGCTAATTGATCTTCCATTACAATCTTATCCAAATGACTATGAGTTTTGTGTGCATAAGTGTATCTGGAGTTCACGTAACTTTGGAATTGTTTCATTTCAATGAAAAATTCTTTCAAACAAACTATGTTATTTATAGCTTCGTGAAGGTCTCCAAAACTTAGAGAAAAGTTGATGAGAAATGCAAATCTCTCTGAAACTTCCATATTCACTTTCGCACGTTGTTTGATTTCACTGTCCCAGCCAGCATTTTTTGAAAATTTTGATCAAAAAATATTCAAATATCATACCCTAAGATGATTAAAAACGTTCAAATTTAAAAGCATTTTCTGTTCGAATATTAGCGTATCGTCGGGAGAAAAATGTACCATAAATGTGATTATTCTTGAATAATCATTTATGATTCATATTTCGAAACGCTTTTTATTCATATTTGATATCATTGTAAAATTGAGCTTTAATTGTTTTAGAGTAATATTTGACTGCTTTTCACAGTCATTTTCTGATCATATTCGTGAATATATTTCAATCGTTTTGGTTTAGATTTTTGACTCATTTTTGAATGCGATTATGATGCATTTATTCTTCATATCTCATTCAATATAAGATACTACATAATAATCTTATTTCATCAGGGGAAGAAATCATGCGGAAGTGAGCTATTTGAACCACAGGTCACTCGCAAACAAACTTGACCGATATTCACCTGCGACTACAACATCCAACTTCAGCTATGATCGTCAATATCTTAAATTACGATACGGTACGGGAGGTTGAAGACATATCCAGGTACATATGTCAAGAGAGTTTCACTTACCTGGTCAAATAGCTCACAACTTTTGTATTGTCCAACTATTATGTATTATCTGGGAAGGTGGAGAAATGGTTGGGGAAATCTTCGGGCATGAGCAGCATTTGCATTAAATTGTCTTGAAGAATGTCTTAATAATAAAAATTTTATATACATACATATTTTTTCTGAACTTCATGATTGAAAAAATGTGTGTATGTGAAAAAAATAAGTTTTTCAATGAAAAGTAAAATTTTAACAAGTATAAAACTCATTATTCAGTTAACAAATATAGTCAGAAAAGATTCAGAAAGCTGAATTAAAAATGATTATAAATGTTTGATCACCTAAAGTAAACACATTTGATTCAAATATGATTCCAAAATGTGATTGAAAAACTATATTCAGTTTTTGTTCATCGAAAGGTGAGCATATTTGATTATTCCTTTTGTTCACTTTTATGAAATATTAAAATTTAATCATCAAAGGACTTCAAAAATGATTCCAAAACGTGATCGAAAAATGATTTTCAGTTTTTGATCATCAAAGGTATTCATATTTGATTATTTCTTTTGTTCAATTGTATGATAACTCATTATTTAGTCAGAAAGAAGAATCAAATTGTATTTATATGTAGGGAAATTCAAAATTTAATCATCTAAATGGCGTGTGGGGTGAAGATTGGCGATGACTTCGAGGAAACCTTTTGTCCTAAAATCACCGCGAGGCGAAAATTCTACTTCTGTACTTCTTAAGCATTTCCGTCGTTAGGTTGTTTTTTTTTACGACAAGAAACTAAACTCTCCTCCAAAGATCCGTACAAAAAAGCACACGTTTGCAAATTTGCTTTTTCAGTTTGCAATGACTTACTTACTGAACGTATAGCAGTTAAAATAGAGTTCTATAAAATCAACATGAAACCAAATTCGAATTTTTGCATTTTATTCGCGATGCACGTCGCCTCATAACGAGTATCATCATTTTGTGATTCATCATCAGCAATGATTTCTAGAGCCTCTAATATGATATCAAATGAATCGTAAACTGCATTCGTCGCATTCGAATGTGCTTTCCAGCATGTAGTTGACAATGTCTTCAAAGTTGTCTCATTGTTTATTTTATTTCTGAATACGCCCCATGATGAGCTGTACGAGCTATACGCAGCCATCAACAAAGTCCAGCGAATTAAAACGCAGCGGCTGCGCTGGCTAGGCCATGTCATGCGAATGAAAGATGACGCTTCGGCCAAGAAAGTGTTTCTGTCGGAACCCGTCTATGGAAGCAGAGGTAGAGGGCGGCCCCCACTCCGTTGGAAGGACCAGGTGGAAAACGATTTAAACTCCCTTGGTAAGACCAATTGGCGCCGGTTGGCAGAGAGAAGGAGCGACTGGCGCGCCTTGTTGGACGGTCATAACCGCTTAAACGGTTAAGTGACAATTAAGTAAATAGGTAAGTAAGCAATACGCCCTAACGATAGGTGGAAGCGGAAAAAAATTATATAATGTCTGCATAATGGCGAAAAACTCTACTGCATAAAAACAGCACTTCACAGCATGCTCTCCAACCAAATTAAGGGAATGCGCGGAACAGGGAACATAGATCGCATTCTCATTTAAACTCAATATTCTTGCTGCACTTTATACTTTCCGGACATGTTTAATGCGTTGTCATATTACTGTCCTCTACAATTTTGAATATCTAAACCACAGTCTTCAGTAAGAAACTTTAAAGTTTGATTCGCTAGACTTTCACCAGTATGACCTGAGACAAGTTATAAACCTATTATTCAATATACTCTCCTTTCACTTCGATACACTTCTTTGCACACTCATACAATTTGTCAAATGAGTCGAAAATGTCCTTTCTAGGAACCTTGTCTAATTTGTCGGTCGTCGCCTTTTGAAAGCGGTCAATTGAGTTTTATTTATTTGAGTAAAATTTATTTTCAGTTCTGATTATATTTTTCTTTCACTCTCTAGACTTTTATATTTGTGAGAAAATTTTAGACGTCTTTTTCATTTTTCGGGGGCCCCAGGCAAATACCTATTCTGTCTACTTGTTAATCCGGCCCTGCCGAAGATCCTGGCTTCACGCCCCGGGAAAAGCAACATCAAAACTTTAGAAACAAGTTTTTTTTAATTAGAAGAAAATTTTTCTAAGCGGGGTCGCCCCTCGGAAGTGTATGGCAAGCACTCCGAGTGCATTTCTGCCATGAAAAGATTCTCAGTGAAGATTCATCTGCCTTGCAGATTCCGTTCGCAGTTGGCATAGAAACAAGTAAGTCTCATCCCGGCAATTTGTAGGGAAAATTAAAAAAGGAGCACGACGCAAATTGGAAGAGAAGCTCGGCCTAAAATCTCTTCGGAGGTTACCGCGCCTTAAATTTTTTTTTATTTATCTGGGTTTAAAATAAAAAAAAATCTTAAGTTCTGATCCTCAAAATAAATAAAATAATTATTTAAATTGGTTAAAAATAGTTGGCAAAATATGAATGTAATTTGCTTTCATTTCCATTTCATAAATATAAAATGTTACTCATACGCCCCATCCCTATTCTGAGGCTGCGGGAACGGTGATTGGTTTAAGCTAAGCTTGGTGTAAAGTGATCTTGGTTTTCATCCTCTTTATAAGATTGTAACTTTGTTTATAAGTAGTTTAAACTACTAACATATGGTTAGAGGGTGGGGTCGTGTAGAGGTCAATGCAAGTGGGGAAAGCTTTTGGCTACCTTTTACGGGGAAAGGTCAGAGCGATTCTTTTGTATGCGGTTCAAGCAGCTCGCAACTGCCGCCCCTTACGGCCAAGTACCCCTAGTGGTGAGCTTATATGGGAAGGCGACAGTCTGGCTAGGCCACTCTGACACAATTGGTTTAAGAGATAGCTGGGGGGACTTCATCGGCAGCGTTTGCCCACCACCATAAGGTGCGGCTGCAAGCGGGCGTTTGTTTTGAATCAAGCAGTTTTATATATAAATGTGCAAATAATATTTTCATTTCCAGTGCGCGGGTTGTACGCTGGGCTGTCACGTAAAACCACACTCCAATGAAAGCCAGCAAAATACTTGCGATAAAAGAGAACCTTTCATTGAAGACGGCCAATGCAAGCGTTTAAAGGAGTATTATTTGAGGGAATGCACCTGGAATGCCAGTTCCCGTAATGGGATTGGTGCAGATGCATGAACCAAAGAGCTAAACAAAACATACATATCTAAACGAAGAATATGTGTGCATAACAACAGCAAAGACAAGTAAAGTTAAAGTTGTTAGTGTTACTTTTTTCTTAAACACTATGCCACAAGTTCACGCATGTGGACGAACTTGTCGCCGCTAACCGAATAAAAGCGGAATTTTTTAATATAAGATTCATTTGAGCCCATTCTATGAACGTTTAGAAAGCACATACAAGCGCTGTCCCTGACTGATATAAAAGTCGTGTTTGGCGACTTAACGCCAAGCTGAGCAAAAGCGGCGTTTTTGCTCGCATGGTCGGAAATTTCAGCCTCCACAATGAAACCTCTACCAATGGACTAAGGTTGATCAACTTCGCCGGTGCTTTAAACACGCATTAAAATACTCACCAAGCTACATGACTGTCCCTCGATCGAGCTACACGCAATAAGTTCGACCACGTTGTGATAGTCGGACTGCATGCCTGCACTGTTTTAGAACTACGCACGATTCGAGGATCACTATTCCGTCTCAGCCAATATACGCACCCACCTCTGCGTAAGAAACAAAAGCACAATGAAAGCTAAACGCCAAAAATTTGCAGAGCACAAATCAACACACGGGATGCAGAAGCAGTGCGAGCGTATCGTTGAAGCACTTCGCACCGCCGCCGACGAAAAAATTGGTTACCTACTACCACGGAAAAACAACGGGTACGTTGCACGCGAATGAAAAGACGCTGCCTACAGGGCTAAAATCAAACGCAACAAGAAGGCCAGGAATAACACGCGTAAATTTTGCCGGACAGACCGAAGGTTGTAAGTCCTGGGCAAACTGTTTTAAGAACGAAGTCGGTGACCTTGTAATCGATGTCCAGAGAGTACTCAGATTATGAAGGGAGTACTCCTCTACCCTCCTCATGATACAAATAAGCAACTATTCTAGGAAGCTGTTCGAGAAAATAAGGACGAGCTAACTGACAGTATAACAGTAGCGCTGTAAGTGAAGTAAGCGAATAATTTCAATTGTGAAGTACTACTACCATAGTAGTGCTATAGATAAAAAACACTTTGATATACGGAAGAGTTTAGTTTATGTATTCGACAGTTTAGCGTTTCGAGTATAACAGAAAGCAAGATTTATCAAAAATTCCTAAGACCAATTTCACACAGAGGCTTAATGAAATAATTCGTCAAGTTTTCTACATTAAAGCCCTAATTGAATTCAATCTTCCATACAAAATACAAGTTATTAATTATCTCATTATTGCTTTATTGAATGTCTAATCGAGTGAAAAATCCAGTCGGTTTTGCTTGTTGCTTCGAATTTTATTGTCAATGTAACAAATGACAATCAAAAATAAATTATTTTCAATAATTTACGAAAAATAGAAAAAAAAGAAAAAATTCAAGATTTAATTTTCGCTGCATTTGCTGCAAAAGATAATATGGCTTTTAAGAAAATTGGCACATTTTTGGGTAGGTGCAACATTTGTGGTTGGTTGCGCATGCATTTTATTTTGATTGTATTTATAGTTAAGAAGGACACGGCTGCTTAACATTTTAACTATTTTTTGTAAAAACGAAATATTTTTATGGGGCTGCTGACAGATGTTCGCTTAATGAAGCAAAAGTCCCTGTATGAAAAGGGAAACTTAATTAATTCATTAAATAGAATTGTGATTTGATTAAGTTTCTGTGTGAAAACGGTATAAAATTCTTAGCAACATTGAAAACATATATTTTTTATTGCAGCTAGCTGGTTTTGTTTTTAGTAAGTCTTAGTGATTCTGGCCATTGAACATACACTTTACTTTTACAATTATGTGCGGAAATCGTCTCCCATTCCAACAGTATCAAAAAGTTTTTTGGGTGCATAGGGAAGTTGGCAGCTTCAGAAATATGAAATGTTACTCATACACCCTATTCAATATGATTTCCTTAGGCTGAAGGAACAGTGCTTGTTATAAGCTATACTATGTGTGAAGCGATATTTGTTTTCATATATTTTAAAATATTGTAACTTTATTTATAAGTAGGCTTAACTATATAACCAAGGGTGTTTCCGTAAAAGGGTCAAACAAGAGCAAAAAAGTTAACTTTTGCCTAGTATAATTTTATTGAAAGCCGTAGGTATATGTTTTCACAATATTTTGGTACAATTAGTTGGCTAACATAGAAGATGTTGGATGAAAATCTTTGTTTTGTTACCGAAACATCGGTGTATCGTTTGCATCCTGGTTGAAGAGCGCCCGATTTCATAACTTGTTTATTAAACGTCCACTATAATATCAAAATGTATTGAATTTATGTTCAGGTAGGACATCTTGAATTGGTTTTTGAACTAAGACTTTTTTAAACAAATTCTAAAGTATGTCGTTTTTTATTTCTACGTCAAGGCGTTTTCGAAACGGCAGGCAAGATAGTTGGATCTTCCACTAAGTAGTCAATATGCATATACTGGAAGCTTTGAAAGGAACGCAGCAGAAAAACGATGGTACCATCAAATGTTTTAAGTGTGGTAAGCCAGGGCACATTGCACGTTATTGCAGTACCAACCCTAATAGTTCCAACTTGGCTGGTCGTAAACGCAAAGCTGGAGGAGATAAGCAAGAGCGAGTCAAATGTAAAGATTGAAAACTTGCCCCAGCTATTGAATGTCCTGTGATATCTATCTCGCAAATTGGAAGAAAGTCGAGTAGTCTTACCGTCAAAGGAAATGTGGAAAAGAGCGTGTACTGACTGTAGATACGGGCGCATCTCATTCCTTAATCCGATCTGATTTGGTCAACAGGAGAGTAAAACCATTACTTAGAGCAAGATTGCGTACGGTCACTGGCAAGTATAACCAAGTCCGAGGAGAAGTGATCTGTGAAGTCTTAATTGGGAAGGTCATGGTTCTACACAAATTCGTTGTGACGGAGATTATTCATGAAGTCATATTGGGATTGGACTTCTTATTTGACCATGACATCAGGATCGATATGCAGAGAAGGATTATGCATTATAATAACCGGGATATACCACTTAAATTCCGTTTGGAGAAAGGGTTCAGCAGTAATCGTGTACTGGTGGAGAAGACTAGACAAAGACCACGAAAGTCAAAGGCAAAGGTTGATGGATCGAATGGGCCAAATAAAGCAAAATCAAAGGTACCTGCGAGAGAAACACTGGCATTGACAAAACCTAATGGACGCAATAAACTGAGCGAATGAATTTCCCAGAAATAATGCAAGGGTGGTTTCAAGCCAGGGCGCCCTACTCTTGGGAAACGTCGGAACGATACTGATTATGTGAAGCCAATCCATCAAGCGCAAGCTCTGCAAAGTAGTTCATTGGCCAAAAAACAGAGTGTGAGGGAACGAATCAGAATAATACGTACTAGGATGAAACACAGGTACGACAAGAACAATAATTCGGAAGGTTTCCGGGAGGGAGATTTGGTACTGCTATACAACCCTCACCAGCGGAAAGGTGTTCCGTCCAAATTTTGGTGCAGTTGGGAAGGCCCGTACACAGTTGTGAAGAAGATCAGTGATACCATCTACAGCATAAAAACCATTGGGAAACCACGAAATAGAAGGGCGGTTCATTTGGATATGCTAGCAGCGTTTAGATCAGGAAATTTGTCTGTTCGGGACGATAATTTTATAGCTGGTAACTAAGTAGTAAATTCTAGAAAAAGAAACGCCTAGAAGTACGCGAACGAGGAAGCCGAAGAGTATAAAAGCAGCACAAGCTGATGCATGAGCCATTCAGTTTGTTTCGAACACGCTATCAGTTGCGAAGTGAAGTTTAATTTTGAAGTACTTTCAAAGCAGTCTAATAAAGACCACTTTGTAATACAGAATATTGAAGTGTTTTATTCAACAGTTTAGCAATAAGAACGTAAGCAGAAGTTTGCAAATAAGCAGTTCCCAGAAATTCGTTACAATATTAGTGCTGCTCGGCTGCTACAACAGCAACAAACACAGTGATTTGTTTCGTTTTCAACGTTAACGATTGAGCTCGGTTTCATTCATTTAGTTGAATCAAAGAGGATAAATACAATAATAGCCGTCACTCGTTATTTTTTTGGCATTTACTCGATGTATAATGAGAGGTAGTCGCTACTTTTTGGGCGAGATGTTTATAAATATCTTCTATACATTTTCGTGGGGTATTTGTGTTTATTTTTCGACTGTATTTAATTAATTTATTTAATTCTCTTTCCAAAAATCACAGTTGCACAAGGGGCCTACACGGCATGGATAAATGCGAGACAATTAAAAATGTCCCTCTCAGAAAACATTCGGCATCAATTTTTTCAATTTCCAGCGAGATACTTGCCACAAAATAACGAGTGACGGCTCTTATTGTATTTATTCTCTTTGGTTGAATAATAAGGCCGCTGAAACGAAACGAAAGTATTTTGCTATGTTTTTCTGCACAGATTTGAATAGTTTGTTGAGCATCTCTTACTAAAACACATCTTGGTATAATATTCATTTTCATCCTAACGTAGATAACTTTGTTTTGATATTGTCACGGATATTAGCATCACTAAATTATCCCATCACTAAGGCGATGCTAAGGCCATGCCAAGCAGTATTTACGTTAATAATCAAATCAAGTATACACATATATAAGGCAGCCCAGAGAGATGTCACACACAGATGCATTTGCTTATACGCCTATATGCGAGCGAGAGACTGTAAACTACAAACATTCACATCAATAATTCAATCTTTATGTATCTACATAAACGAATAAATAATTGCGTCTACACATATGTACCATGTACGAATACGAGCAGCGGAGAGTCAATGCGCAAACACATGCATATATCTGAGAAGTTTGAGAGCTAATGGACTAGTAGATTCTGGAAGCGCCTAAAAGATGTATAAAATTGTGCAATTTTAGTTATAGCTGAGAAGTTTGAGAGCTCATGGACAATGCTAGTACATTCTGGAAAAATGCGAACGAGGAAACCAAAGGGTATAAAAGGCAACAGATGAAGAGGCGCTGTAATTCAGTTTGAGTTGAGCAATAAATCAGTTATTGATTAAGCACGCGATCTGGCGGCCAATAGTAGAGTTCAATTTGAATTATCAATCAGTTTGGTTATTAAACCTGCGAGTAGCAAAGTATAAGTGTCATTGTGAAGTACTTTAATAAAGGCCATTTTTCCATTATTCAATATTGGAGTTATTTATTCAACAGTTCAGTGATTCGAACTTAGCAGAGGATTGCAAATAAGAGGATTTGCAAGTAAATTCGTTACAATTGGTGTCAGAAGTGGGATTGTTGAATAAATTCCAAAGGACAACAAGGACATGGCAAAGTTCAGTGAATTGAAGATCCAGCAACTAAAGAAGGAGTTGGAGACCCGTGGATTGAATACAAGCGGCGTTAAACTTGAACTTCAGGCACGGCTACGAGAGGCAATGGAAGCAGAAGAAATTGATGTGGAAGAGTATGTCTTTCATCTTGATGGCGAGGAGACAACAAAAATTGAAGAGAAAAACGAAACATCGCAAACGGTTACCAGCACAGACTTGAACGTGATATTGGCTGCAATATCTGCACAAACGTCGACAGTAACATCGAAAATTGAAGCACAAGAAACACGTATTTCAGAAATGTCGACACAAATTTCTTCACAACTGGAATCGCATGAAACCCGTATAACATCCAAGATGGAAACTAAACTGGAAGAACAGAAAACGTATATGTCATCACAAATGGAAGCACAAGAAACGCGTATTTCAGAAATGTCGTCGCAAATGTCATCTCAACTGGAAGAACAGAAGACATATATGGCATCGAAACTGGAAGAACAGAAGACATATATGATATCTCAGTTGGCTCAGCAGTTGAAAGCGCAAGAGGATCGCATATCATCGCAGTTGGAGGGTTTTAGTGAACGACAAGATAAAATGGAAGCTGAGATGGATGCTTTGAAAGATCGGACTCAGCAGTTACAATTAAATCGTCCAGCAGTTTCAGCGAGTAATCCAAAGGTAAAAACTCCATCCTTTGACGGTTCTGTTCCTTTCCAGGTCTTTAAGCTACAGTTTGAGAAGACCGCAGCAGTGAACAACTGGAATGTGGAAGATAAAGTTGCCGCACTCTTCGTAGCATTGAAAAGACCAGCTGCCGAAATCTTACAGACTATTCCAGAGTACGAACGGAACAGTTATGACGCATTGATGGCTGCTGTAGAACGGCGATACGGAAGCGAACACAGGAAACAGATATTTCAAATAGAATTGCAAAACCGCTACCAAAAAGCTAACGAAACTTTGCAGGAGTTTGCTTCGGACATTGAAAGATTGGCTCATCTTGCAAATGCGGATGCACCCGTGGAATACACGGAAAGAGTGAAGATTCAGAGCTTTATAAATGGCATACGGGACGTCGAAACGAAGCGAGCCACATACGCGAACCCAAAGCAAACATTTTCTGAAACGGTATCCCATGCATTGACTCAGGAAACGGCGTCATTATTGAGTAAACCAGCATACAAAGCTCATCGTGTGGAAGTAGAAAGGCCGGAGTGGGTAGATACAATTTTGGAAGCTCCAAAGGGATCACAAGAGAAAAATGCCGGAGTTATGAAATGTTTCAAGTGCGGTAACCCAGGTCACATTGCACGTCATTGCAGTAGCAATTCCAATAGTTCCAACAATGTGGGTGGCCGTAAACGCAGAGCTGAAGGAGACGAGCAAATCTCCAAATCCACTCAATCGTTAAACTAAAGCTAGTCAGCCGCAAGGGGCGACAGCTGGCTCCCTCAATTGAATGCCCCATAATCTCTATCTCGCAAATTGGAAGAAGGTCAAGCAATCTTACTGTCGGAGGACATGTGGATGGAAAGGAACGTTTACTAACTGTAGATACGGGTGCATCCCATTCCATCATTCGATCAGATTTAGTCAACAAGAAGATAAGACCATTGCTTGGAGCAAGATTACGTACAGCCACGGGAGAGGACACCCAGGTAATTTGAGCAGTAGAATGTGAAGTAGCAATTGGGAACGTCACGGTACTTCACAATTTTATAGTGGCAGGTATTGTTGATGAAATCATAATTGGAGTGGACTTCTTAATCAACAAAGGCATCAAGATCGATATGCAAAGCAAGACGATGCGATATAAGAACATGGATGTGCCACTTAATTTCGGCTACGAGAGAGGCTACAGCAGTAAACGAGTGCTGGTGGAAGAGAGTCAGCAAATACCACCAAAATCAGAAGCAGTCATCTGGGCAAAGGTAGATGGAGATTGTGGGACAAACAAATTGTGGGTTGTCGAAGCAGCAAATAAATCAGCACTGAACATACTTGTAGGAAAAACCCTGGCTATGACAAAACAAGATGGACGTATTCCGGTAAGAGTACTCAATGAATTCAAGTCACCATTCAATTTGACCAAAGGAGCTGGGATTCAAGGGGTTGTGTAGCGCAATATATAGCTTCTCCAACCCAATTGTCAACCTCACCTTCGAGCGGCGAATCCCGTTTCACTAACAGACGAGGCTCTGGCGACCCCAAGCTCCTCATGGAACTTGGGGGTGGGGAGGGAGGGATGGCCTGCAGGTTCAATGTTGCCATATAAATCGTTCCCGAGATGGTCGGGCCAGCACCTTAATGGTGCTGTGTTACCGGAGCGTATCGGATCTGTATCCGACAAAGGACCATCACATCGATAAAACTCCCCAAAGCTTCGGGGAGTAACCTAATCGCTACAACAACAACAACAACAACAACAACAACACCAAAGGAGCTATTTTGGGAAGATGCCAAGAGGCCGAAGTAGTTATTAACTGTGAACAGCTCCAGGAATACGTTTCATCTAGTAATACTAATCTTTCAAATGATATCACGGCATGGACGCATGGGCTAGAGGAAGCCTATCAGAGTAAGGCAAAACAAGTGCTCCTAAAGTACGCGAACATATTTGACCAGGATGATTCTAAACCAGGCCGCACCAACGTTGTGAAACACCAAATTGACACTGGAGATGCGAGGCCGATCCGTCAAGCTCCACGTAGTGTTCCACTGGCGAAGTGGGAAGTTGTGAGTCAAATCATTCAAGAAATGAGCGACAGCGGCGTCATCGAACCATCAGCAAGTCCGTGGAGTTCACCGGTAGTACTTGTAAAAAAGAAGAATGGAAAAATGAGGTTTTTCGTGGACTACCGGAAGTTGAATGACGTAACGAAAAAGGATAGCTACCCATTGCCAAGAATTGACGACACTCTGGACTCGCTATCTGGTACGAAATGGTTTTCCACGCTGGACTTGAAAAGTGGCTACTGGCAAGTGGAGGTGAAGGAGGAAGATAAAGAGAAAACAGCCTTCAGTGTCGGTGATGGTCTTTGGCAATTTACAGTGATGCCTTCTGGACTTTGTAATGCACCAGCTACTTTTGAGAGACTCATGGACCAGGTACTGAAAGGACTACATTGGAAAACATGCTTGGTGTACCTGGACGACATCATCGTATTGGGCAAGAACTTTGATGAACATCTTAAGAACTTGGAGGAAGTTTTCCAGAGAATAGCTGGCGCTGGTCTGAAGTTAAGTCCCAAAAAGTGTGCGCTGTTTAAAAAGGAAGTCAATTATTTGGGTCACAAGGTAACGACAGAGGGCATCTGCACTGCGAACGAAAAAATAGAGGCTGTAAAGGATTGGCCAAGACCACAGAACCTACATGAATTGAGAAGTTTTCTTGGGCTGTGCACATATTACCGCCGATTTGTACCAAATTTTTCCAGCGTAGCCCATAGCCTCCATGAGCTTACAAGAAAAAATAAAGCTTTTGAATGGAAAAAGGAGCAAGAAGTGGCTTTCCAAACATTGAAGGAGCATTTGTGCACTGCCCCAATGTTAGCATATCCGATTCCAGGAGCAACATTTATTCTAGATACAGATGCGAGTGGATATGCTATAGGAGGCGTTTTATCACAACTGGTCGATGGACAGGAGAAGGTACTTGCATATTACAGTCGTTCGATTGGAAAACCAGAGAGGAACTACTGTGTTACGCGGAGAGAGCTGTTGGCATTGGTAGAGTGCATTAAACATTTTCACAAATACCTCTACGGCCAGCGATTCCGTGTCAGGACAGATCACGCAGCGTTGAAATGGCTTCTGCAGTTCCGTAATCCGGACAATTGGCACGGTGGATCGAGCGACTACAAAGCTACGACTTTTCCATTGAGCATCGAAAAGGTAGTACCCATGGAAATGCTGATGCAATGTCACGAAGACCATGTAGTTTGGAATGCAAGCACTGTTCAAAAGCCGAGGCTAAAGAAGACATTATAGATGTCCGGCTAATGAATATAACATGTACAGATGAATGGGACAAGGAACAGCTAAGAAAGTGCCAGCTAGAAGATGCAGATCTGTCACGTGTTATGCAAGGGCTCGAACGAAATGAAAGACCAAACAGAGAAGAGATGTCAGCAGAGAGTCCCATTGCGAAGTCATATTGGGCACAGTGGAACAGTTTAGAATTGATATCCGGTTGCCTTTATCGAGTATGGGAGAGTGAGGATGGTAAATACAAGAATAAACTGATAGTTGTTCCCAGAAAGAGGATTCCTGACGTGCTCAGCGAGCTGCACAATGGTCCAAGCGGAGGTCATCTTGGAATCACGAAGACGCTCGAGAAGATTAAACGGAGATTCTATTGGGTTGGTTGCCGTCAGTCGGTCACTGAGTGGATTGCGAACTGCGAGGTTTGCAGCAGAGCGAAAGGGCCCCGAACACGAAGTCATGGCCAGATGAAGGAATATAACTCAGGTGCGCCATTTAAGGGATCGCCATGGATGTCGCAGGTCCATTTCCTACTAGCAACCGCGGAAACAAATACGTACTGGTGGTTATGGATTATTTCAGTAAATGGCCAGAGGTATACCCAATCCCAAACCAAGAAGCAGAAACAGTAGCAGAAGTGGTTAAAAACGAATGGGTTGCAAGGTATGGTGTACCAATGGAGTTACATTCTGACCAAGGCAGGAATTTCGAATCAGCTGTGTTCCAGGAAATGTGTAAGTCATTGGGCATTCGAAAAACACGGACAACTGCATTGCATCCTCAATCCGATGGTATGGTAGAACGATTCAATAGAACATTGGAGGAGCACTTAAGGAAAGTAGTAGACAAGTACCATAAAGAATGGGATACCCGCATACCATTATTCTTGATGGCTTACCGATCAGCAGTGCATGAGACAACGGGCCAAACCCCTGCAAAAGTAATTTTTGGCAATGACCTTAGACTGCCAGCTGATTTGAAGTTTGGGATAGATGCCAATGCGGAGAGAAATGTCAGGAAATCCACTAGTGATTTGGAAGAAGAGCTAAGAGAAATACATGATCTGATAAGGCAACGAACAAAGATTATGAGTGACAAGATGAAAGCCAGATATGATAAAGCAATTAATTCAGAAGGTTTTCAGGAAGGAGATTTGGTGCTGTTATACAACCCACAACGTAAAAAGGTTTGTCCCCGAAATTGCAGTGTAATTGGGAAGGCCCATACAAAGTTGTAAAACGGATCAACGATGTAGTGTACCGCATATAAACCATCGGCAAACCACAAACCAAAATGAAAGTGGTCCATTTGGAAAGGCTGGCAACGTTTAGATCGAGAGATTTGTCTGATCGGGACGATCAGACTTAGGTGGAGGGCAGTGTCACGGATATTAGCATCACTAAATTATCCCATCACTAAGGCGATGCTAAGGCCATGCCAAGCAGTATTTACGTTAAAAATCAAATCAAGTATACACATATATAAGGCAGCCCAGAGAGATGTCACACACAGATGCATTTACTTATACGCCTATATGCGCGCGAGATACTGTAAACTACAAACATTCACATCAATAATTCAATCTTTATGCATCTACATAAACGCATAAATAATTGCGTCTACACATATGTACCATGTACGAATACGAGCAGCGGAGTCAATGCGCAAACACATGCATATATCTGAGAAGTTTGAGAGCTAATGGACTAGTAGATTCTGGAAGCGCCTAAAAGATGTATAAAATTGTGCAATTTTAGTTATAGCTGAGAAGTTTGAGAGCTCATGGACAATGCTAGTACATTCTGGAAAAATGCGAACGAGGAAACCAAAGGGTATAAAAGGCAACAGATGAAGAGGCGCTGTAATTCAGTTTGAGTTGAGCAATCAATCAGTTATTGATTAAGCACGCGATCTGGCGGCCAATAGTAGAGTTCAGTTTGAATTATCAATCAGTTTGGTTATTAAGCCTGCGAGTAGCAAAGTATAAGTGTCATTGTGAAGTACTTTAATAAAGGCCATTTTTCCATTATTCAATATTGGAGTTATTTATTCAACAGTTTAGTGATTCGAACTTAGCAGAGGATTGCCAATAAGAGGATTTGCAAGTAAATTCGTTACAATATGAAAGTTATTGCATTGTAATGTACTTCTCCAATTTCAGGTGAAGTATTCCTTTTCTGGAGTATCTCGCAATCCCCCGTCTTACTCGCCCTTGTAGCTGGACAATCTGCCACCATAATGGAGAACGTATCGGACGATGTTATTGTTGGGCGTTGCATTGCAGTGTTGAAAGGTATTTTTGGCAATGGCGCCGTTCCTCAGTCCAAGGAAACAGTTGTTACACGTTGGCGTGCCGATCCCTGGGCTCATGGCTCCTACAGTTTTGTATCTGTTGGTTCCTCCGGTAGTGATTATGATCTGCTTGCTTCACCTGTCATACCGCCGAGTTCAATCAGTACTAATATCAATCAAGATCGAGATGAATTGCCACGTTTGTTTTTTGCCGGTGAACATACCATACGCAATTATCCCGCCACAGTTCACGGTGCATTCTTGAGTGGTCTACGTGAGGCTGGTCGTATAGCTGATTATTATTTAGGTTACCCAGAGGGTACGCCGCCAGATATCGGTTACTCGATTGTGGAAGCTGCTAATACAGCATCGGTAGGCGATAATGTCGATATTGTTGATATAGCTCATTCAACAGATTAATCGTCAAAGACTTCAGAAGAAAAATCGAACACTGCCGATTCTAATGAATAAATAGCAAATAAAAGAAAATAAGAAGTAATGAGACCGTTTGTGTATGTCTGTGAGATGCATGCGTTTTTGTCATCAGAATAATTTTTTGTCTTTCCATATATCGCAAACCTAGAACAATGCAGATCAAAATCCAAATACTGAAATTTGGCAGATATGCATACTACTGGCTTGCCCAACTCAATACCTACTCATCTGTATGCTCTACCACCCAGAGAGGGTCTGGTGAAATCTAAAAATTGCATCATGACATATGGGGAAGTCAATCAGTATTTCGCCTTTCACTGAACATTGTGATTTTTTTCGAGTTGATCGCTATTTTGATCTAAGTGTGCGATATTGTAGTTGTAGTTGCTTTATTTAATAAAACATTCGTTAAAATCCTTTATATCATAAATCTGAATTATGCACCATTTACTTGCAGTTCGCAATTCAAATTCAGCTGAGTTTACGGAACAAGTGCAGAATACATATATTTGTCAAAAAAAAAATATAAAATCGGACTTTGTAGAGATTTTTATGTTGATTCCAACGGTATATTCCCTTTTTGATGCAAATGAAAGGTTTGGGGTAATTCCATGTCAAAAGGCGAAATTATGAATTTTTCAAATCAAAATATCTCCGAAACTAGTGGATGGATTTCAAAAATTAAACAATCGAAAAATAACCTATAAAAATACCTTTCATCTCATGTATATATATCTTTAACTTTTCTAGTCTTTATTTACCAAAAATTTGAAAAAGCTCTTTTTTGGTCGAAATTTTTTAAATTAAATTTTTTTCAAAAAAGGCTTAACTAAAACTATGTAAAACTAGTCTTATCTATTCCTATATTAAATACAGCTTCCTTTTAACCTAGTTAACTAAGTCTACAAATTTTAAACATATATATTAAATTAGCTTTCTTTTAACCTAGAGTAGGTAGGTTGAACTGGCCGGTCCATGAAGACCTCACATAGACTGATTGAGTCCGTAGTGTTACCAGAAGTTTGTTTTAACGACCAAACTGAAAAACCCTATCAAAAACCAGGACCTATGTTATAAAATAACTCCGTCCTCTTGGCAAATACTAGAAGCTTCCTAGGACTTAAGCCACCTGCTGCTTCTAGATCTGACAGCTGTATCACTCCTAATAACTGGAGTCTTAGCCTGGCAAGTGCAGGGCTCGAGCACAGAACGTGCTCGATCGTTTCCTCCTCCAACCCGCACTTCCTACACCTGCTATCACTGACCAAGCCTAATTTAAAGGCATGTGACGCCAGAAGGCAGTGCCCAGTCAGAATACCCGTCATGAGTCTACAGTCCTCTCTTTTTAATGATAGAAGCAACTGTGTTAGTCTAAGGTTGTAAGACCTACACATAATCTTCGACACTTTACAGCCCCGCGCTTGAACCCACGCCTTTCCTGCTTGGTCGATCATGTGCACCTCTCGCCTTCGCTTAATCTCGCCCAATCTAATTGGGACGTCTACGGAGCAAGCTCCAAGGGATGCGCCCTTTTTAGCTAATTCGTCCGCTTTTTCATTCCCATCTATTCCCATATGCCCTGGGACCTAATATAGATGTATGCTTCTCCCTGTCCCGATTCTCTCCAGAGACTGCTTACACTCTAACACGCATTTAGATGCTGTGCTATGCGAGATTATTGCCTTAATTGCTGCTTGACTGTCAATATAAAAGTTAACACGGTTGCAGCTTAAGCTATTCTCTTCCAGGGTTTCTACTGCTTTGGTTACGGCTAATATTTCCGCTTGAAAAACGCTACGGTAATACGGCAGCCTGTAGGATCTGCTTATTTCCGGATCAGCGCAGTATACCGCAGACCCCACTCCTTCCACTATTTTGGAACCATCGGTGTACACATGTATCACCTCGTCCGCCATTTTCGCACTCTTGCGCCAACCGTCCACCTCTATTGTGGCCTTAAGATCTCCCTCAAAGTACAGGTAGGGAATCATGTAGTCCGTTCGTCTTGTGACTGATGACGCTATACTACTATGGCCATATGGTCGGCGCTCAAGCTGTCCCGAAGCATCGAGCCTGGTTGCGGTCGTTAACGCTTTGTTCTTTGCTACCAGGTCTACAGGTGGAATGTGCAGAATGGCATACAGTGCAGCCTTCGGGGTTGTTTTCAGGGCTCCCGTAATGCAAAGCATCGATAGTCTTCATACCCCCTCAAATTTTTTGAGGTATGTTGTTTTTTGTGTGGGTTTCCACCAAACAAGAACTCCATAGTATAGAATAGGGCTTACAATCGCTGTAAAAACCCAATGAGAAAGAGAGGGCGATAGGCCCCACTTACACCCCAGCATTCTTTTATATGCATAGAGTGCCGTTGAGGCCTTCTTGACCCTCTCCTCCACGTTGAGCTTCCATGACAGCTTACTGTCTAGGATGATTCCTAGATATTTTGTGCAAGGTTTCTCCTGTAAGGTCACCGCTCCTAACTTAGGCCTGGTCCAATTTGGGACCTTGTACCTCTTTGTAAACAAGACCATATCCGTCTTCTCCGCATTGACTTTCAGCCCGACATTAGATGCCCAGGTATGAATATCCCGAAGCGCCCGATCCATCAAAGAACTAATCGTTGGAAGGCATTTTCCACTTATGACAATTGCAACGTCATCTGCGTAAGCCGTAAGTTTTACGGGTCCCTCATCGAATTGCCTGAGCAGTTGGTTGATGACCAGTGTCCACAGCAGAGGTGATAGCACCCCTCCCTGCGGCGTGCCCCTGTCCACTGATTTCGTGGCCTCGTACAATCCCCATTGTGATGTAATCTTTCTGCAATTTAACATGCAGCCGATCCATCTGATTAAGGCAGGATGTACTTTAATGTAATTAAGACCATCCATAATCGCCCATTTTGCAACATTATTGAAAGCCCCGGCAATGTCCAAGAAGACTCCTAGAGCATACTCCTTATATTCCAGGGATTTCTCTATGCTTATTACCACCCTATGCAATGCGGTGTCTACCGACTTGCCTTTGGTGTACGCATGCTGTGTTGTGGAGAGCAGCTTTTCATCCACGTTGGACTTTATGTACACATCTATCAGCCTCTCAAAGGTTTTGAGAAGAAATGATGTTAAGCTAATGGGTCTATAGTCTTTGGGATACACGTGACCGATCTTCCCCGCCTTTGGTAGAAAAGCTACACGAGCAGTTCTCCAAGAGTGCGGTACATGATTCAGTCTTATGCACCCATCGAATATTATTTTAAGCCATTCCACGACCGCCCTACTTGAGACTTGTAGCATGGCCGGGAATATACCATCTGGGCCCGGCGATTTAAACTTAGAAAACGTCTTCACTGCCCACTCGATCTTGGTATCGGTCACCAAGCCCGGCACCTCTAGCTCCGTGATCGAAGTGTGAGTGATGTCTGCTGGTTCTTCTAAGCCGTCTCCCGATGGGAAATGTGTATCGAGAAGCACCTCAAGGGATTCCTCACTATCACGTGACCATTCCCCGTTCTATTTCTTTATTAGTCCCTGGACTATGTTTCCCTTTGCTAGGACTTTTTTCAACCGTGCTGTTTCACTGGAGCACTCTATGTCCGTACAGAAACTTTTCCATGAGTTTCTCTTCGCCCTGGTAATTTCACGCTTGTAGATCCTCAGTAGATCCCTGTACTCGTCCCGACACGCTTCGCGTTCTGCGGTGTTTGCGAGTTTAAACATTTCTTTTACCTGTCTTCTTAGAAGACTCAGCTCATTGCTCCACCATGGCGGCTTTGCTTTTCCTCTGAATCTTCTTAGAGGGCAAGCTTTGTTATACGCAGTCATAAGCGTCCTTGTTAGGAATTCATTCGAATCCTCCAGTTCCTCTACATTAGCAACCTCTTTGGGTTGTCCCAGTTTTGTTTCTACATGTTTCTGGAATTTAGTCCAATTCGTTGCCCTAGGGTTTCTAAAGGTTCCTCCCTTCTCTACCCTCTTTAGTGGGATGATGAAGCTTATATACGCATGGTCGGAGAAGGATGGTCTATCAAGAACCATCCAATCATACCTTGATATATCACGCTCGGAGCTAAATGTAATATCCAGAACATTGCTGGATGTTGGCTCAATGTATGTAGGAACATTTCCCCTGTTGGCTATCTGCAAATTGGTTTGCAGGATGTAACAAAATAGAGATTCGCCTCTTTCGTTCGTATCTGCTCCTCCCCACGCATTGTGGTGCGCATTTGCATCTGCGCCTATGACCAACCGCCCTTTGCGCCCTTCCTCCTGTACTAGCCTTTTGCACTCCATCGGTGGAACCTCCGCAGCATGGGCCATGTAGCAGGACGCCAGGATAAATGCCTGCTTATTATTTTGCTCAACGGCCACCGCTACGAGATCCTCAGTGGTGTAATTAGGCAGCATATATGAATGCAGCTGTTTCCTTACCATTACTACAGCTCGCACCCGTCCTTCCGTTTGCGCGTAGTAAACGCCAAACCCGCGAGCGCTAAGTCCAGAAACCTTTCCTCCCGATGAGACCCACGGCTCCTGGATCAGCGCCACAACAAACGAACCCTCCTCAAGGGTTAGGAGGAGTTCGCTCGACGCCACTTTACTGTGTTGGAGGTTTATCTGTAGGACTTGCAGCTCCATTGGGCTGTTTGTCCCCCTCCAGCACCTTCGTCTTGACGTCGTCGTCCTCCTCTTGCCCTTTTGGTTTAGAGTATTCGAGGCCCCTTCAGCCCCTCGTGAATGTTTTGCCGTGTGTTCCTCTGTGCGAGTCACAGCACCATTTAGCGGTTGGTCCTCTTCTAGCACGTTCGTGGTGACGTCGGGGACCTCCACCTGTCTTTTTTCCCTTAGGCTTCTGAGGTCCTTTTCGACTTCGCCCACTTCCAGCGTGTTAGGATTTTTATCCTCGGGACTTCTTTTTCTGAGTCGCATGTAAATTATGCCAGTGCCAAAGGACATTTTCCCAAGCTGCGTGTACAAAATATCCTCCGCCTGCTTGTTTATTTGGAAGATGTAGAACTGACCATCCTCGGTAGGCCGAGATACAGTAAGTACCTTCCAATCCTGTGTCGGTATGTTCGGATTCTGATTCTGCAGAAGTCGCAGTGTATCCTCCGACTTCATCACGCATGGTATCCATACCTTAACTTTTGGTACCGTGGGGATTTGCGCTTTATCCACCTCCTCAAACCGCGCGTTCGTGGCTTGCCTTTGGAGGTTTGGAACCACTTCCTCCAGCCACCGCAAGCTCGCGATGTTGTTGCACGCTATCATCTTCACACCATTATACCATCCCCCCGAATCAAAGGTTGGAAGGGGCTTACTTGGTTGTTCCCGCATCATCTTAAGCATTAAGCTAATAAGTTCCCTTTCCACAAATCTCCACCTTTCAGTAGTCATTTGTCCGAACGGACTGCTACGATCAACCAGCGCCACAGTCAGTGACTGCTTTGCCACATCACTTATCTTCTCGGGAAAAGCAGGAGTCTTAGTGTTATCTCCCTTTGGCACCTCCGAGAACACCGGAGTCTTCGCGTTAACTCCCTTTAGCGCCTCCGAGAAAGCCGGAGTCTTAGCGTTATCTCCCATTGGCTTATCTCTTACTTCCGTAGTTGGAACTTCCCTCTGACTGCAAGCTTTCGAGGTAGTTGCTACCTCGCTATTGGAACCCATCTGTTTTACAGCTTTGGGCCTACTTGTCTTGTCTATGCGACTGCCCTGCCTCGCGGCTCTAGGACTGGGTCCTTTCTGCCTCTTGAAAGTAGGCTTGTCGCCTTCTGCCGAACGTTGCCTCTTCATTCTGCCATTCGACGCTTCTTCCTCCTCGTACCGGTTGCAGAACCGAGGGTTTCTCGCAGCAAACCTTTTGAACTGCCTTCGACCTACTTCCACCGCTTCATGGGCCCATTCCAAGCGCTCGACCTCCACTTCTGTTGGGTCGACCACTGCTCCCAAGCGTTGTACAATTCTTAGTGCTGCACGGTAATGCGGGAGAGCTCTTTTACTTCCTCTGCTCCGTACCCTTCTCCACTCTTCTACTCCGTTTTCATTTGTGTGCTTCTCCAACACGGAGTTCATTGAATCATCACTACTCTCGCTCCCCGAGTCCGACGCATCGCTTAATTCGTATTTGTCGTCCTTGGATTGCGACTCAGTCCTCCTCTTTACATCCTCCTTATTACATTCAGGTAATGAGTTGTTCATCTTGGTCGTACGACCACCTGCCCGACAAGGCGGGCTCAGCGGTCCAGTATTATATACGGGGAAAGAACCGTCCGCCTCAGCAGCGCCCCTTACTGCGGTAAGGCCATAAATACCTCCCGAGATGGCCCGGTATCGGGAAGGCTCCGTTCGAATACAGCCGAATTTATCCCCTGGCTGCAAATCGTCCAATAGGCACGGTCCGCATAACACCCTGGATTAGGGGGTTGGCAGTTCTTGGTCACCGACATCCCGCCGCCCTCCTATGAGGCGAAACAGCGTAGATGTCAGTCCTAAACAGCTCCGCCTCATAGTCGGGCGCTATGGAGTTCGGCTAAGCCCTCACACCAACGACAAGGTGCCTACCCTAGTGAGGGTATAACCTAGAGTACTTAGTCTACAAATTATTATTATAATCTTAACTATGCTACATTATTTACAAATCTAACTCTATATCTATATTCTTCCTAAATTTTTAATTAAAAGATAATTTTTCTAAAAAAAAGCTGCGTGTACAAAATATCCTCCGCCTGCTTGTTTATTTGGAAGATGTAGAACTGACCATCCTCGGTAGGCCGAGATACAGTAAGTACCTTCCAATCCTGTGTCGGTATGTTCGGATTCTGATTCTGCAGAAGTCGCAGTGTATCCTCCGACTTCATCACGCATGGTATCCATACCTTAACTTTTGGTACCGTGGGGATTTGCGCTTTATCCACCTCCTCAAACCGCGCGTTCGTGGCTTGCCTTTGGAGGTTTGGAACCACTTCCTCCAGCCACCGCAAACTCGCGATGTTGTTGCACGCTATCATCTTCACACCATTATACCATCCCCCCGAATCAAAGGTTGGAAGGGGCTTACTTGGTTGTTCCCGCATCATCTTAAGCATTAAGCTAATAAGCTCCCTTTCCACAAATCTCCACCTTTCAGTAGTCATTTGTCCGAACGGACTGCTACGATCAACCAGCGCCACAGTCAGTGACTGCTTTGCCACATCACTCATCTTCTCGGGAAAAGCAGGAGTCTTAGTGTTATCTCCCTTTGGCACCTCCGAGAACACCGGAGTCTTCGCGTTAACTCCCTTTAGCGCCTCCGAGAAAGCCGGAGTCTTAGCGTTATCTCCCTTTGGCTTATCTCTTACTTCCGTAGTTGGAACTTCCCTCTGACTGCAAGCTTTCGAGGTAGTTGCTACCTCGCTATTGGAACCCATCTGTTTTACAGCTTTGGGCCTACTTGTCTTGTTTATGCGACTGCCCTGCCTCGCGGCTCTAGGACTGGGTCCTTTCTGCCTCTTGAAAGTAGGCTTGTCGCCTTCTGCCGAACGTTGCCTCTTCATTCTGCCATTCGACGCTTCTTCCTCCTCGTACCGGTTGCAGAACCGAGGGTTTCTCGCAGCAAACCTTTTGAACTGCCTTCGACCTACTTCCACCGCTTCATGGGCCCATTCCAAGCGCTCGACCTCCACTTCTGTTGGGTCGACCACTGCTCCCAAGCGTTGTACAATTCTTAGTGCTGCACGGTACTGCGGGAGAGCTCTTTTACTTCCTCTGCTCCGTACCCTTCTCCACTCTTCTACTCCGTTTTCATTTGTGTGCTTCTCCAACACGGAGTTCATTGAATCATCACTACTCTCGCTCCCCGAGTCCGACGCATCGCTTAATTCGTATTTGTCGTCCTTGGATTGCGACTCAGTCCTCCTCTTTACATCCTCCTTATTACATTCAGGTAATGAGTTGTTCATCTTGGTCGTACGAACACCTGCCCGACAAGGCGGGCTCAGCGGTCCAGTATTATATACGGGGAAAGAACCGTCCGCCTCAGCAGCGCCCCTTACTGCGGTAAGGCCATAAATACTTCCCGAGATGGCCCGGTATCGGGAAGGCTCCGTTCGAATACAGCCGAATTTATCCCCTGGCTGCAAATCGTCCAATAGGCACGGTCCGCATAACACCCTGGATTAGGGGGTTGGCAGTTCTTGGTCACCGACATCCCGCCGCCCTCCTATGAGGCGAAACAGCGTAGATGTCAGTCCCAAACAGCTCCGCCTCATAGTCGGGCGCTATGGAGTTCGGCTAAGCCCTCACACCAACGACAAGGTGCCTACCCTAGTGAGGGTATAACCTAGAGTACTTAGTCTACAAATTATTATTATAATCTTAACTATGCTACATTATTTACAAATCTAACTCTATATCTATATTCTTCCTAAATTTTTAATTAAAAGATAATTTTTCTAATCGGGGTCGCCCCTCGGCATTGTTTGGCAAGCACTCCGAGTATCTTTCTGCCATGAAAAGCTCTCAGAGAAAACTCATTTGCCTTGCAGATGCCTTTCGTCATAAAACAAGTAGGACCCGTTGTAGGAAAAACTAAAAGGAGCACGACGCAAATTGGAAGAGAAGATCGGCCTTAAATCTCCTCGGAGGCTATCGCGCCTTTCATTTATTTTTTAATCAGGAATGTAAAGACTTTGCTTGCATTTATTGACTAGGTCATTGCGTCTTTCATAAAATTTACGTATTATTAATTCATTATGGCTTATGTAAAAATATAAGTGGCCATAATGCAAGTGTGATATGGAAATTATAAGCGAGATGCAATGACAAAGTCAATGAATGAAAGTAGTATTTCGCTATCTCCTATCCTGGAGTCTTAAAATCAGGCGCATTCCTTTGGAAACGATTGCGAATCCATCCGTGTGTAAGTGAAGTTTACAATGGGGTTAGAGAAGCTGTGAGGCTATAAAGCTTTGTATCGCGCTTAACAAGCCCTGAGTCCCTTGTAGACGCAGTAAAGCAAAACGCAAGGGGAATACAATATTATGTTGACTTAATTATCGACTAGTCATCAGCCATCGGCTAGTCTTTCTTCTATTTGAAAAACTTGTTTCTAAATGTTTGTTGTTTCTTTGCCCAGTACCTGAACCCAGAACCTTCGGTGTGATCGGCGGAGCACGCTACCTCCACACCACGGCGGCCGGCCTAAAATTTGCCTACTTGCATTTAAAAATATCGTTTTGGTTCAACGAAGGCCACTGCAATCAATGTATCGCACAAATATCTGCAAATTTTGGCCTGCAATTGCATCCAGGGTTCCATTCGATCTTAGCATACAGCAGTATAGGATTATACATACGGTTTTCACACGTAAGTTACGCAAGGATATCTACTCAGAAAGATTATGATTTCGCGGGTGGCATCTCTGGCAGAATAATTATTCCCTGACGTTTTAAGGTGTTTCTAAGGAGATTGACTTAGTCTCCCGTAAAAACTGGGGCCACCCTAAAGCGCGAGCAAAAACTGATATTTTTGCTGACTATCTTGCCAGCATTGGTGCTAGTCGTTAAAACTGTGCACCAAGAGTCATGGCCATTACCCTGCAGTGAAAAGCCAAAGTAGTCAGCAAACATTCTAGTTAAGTTACTAGGATTTTGTGGGGTTATTCCTATTTTAATAGTTCATTGACAAGAATTTTGTCTGTCGGACTCAAGGAGATGCGCGGGTGCTTTCTACACAGGCAAGACGCGTCTCACCTCACCGTTACTTCCACAGAGGTTAAAGAAGCCATTAAAAAGGCCAAGCTTTCTAAATCAATAGACCCAGACGGCATAGCTATGTCGATGCTAAAACACATTGGCCAAATCCATCAGCTCCCTTACACATAATATATATTCTTGTTGTTGTAGCAGTGCTTCGCCCCATCCAATAGGTGTGACCGATCAGAAATTGTCATCAATATCCTCTAACGGGAGACCAAGGAAACTTGCTGTTTCAACAGGGGTGGACCATAATGAGAGGGGTGTTAGAGGCGTTGGTTCCACATTACAATTTAAGAGATGGTTGATGTCATGTGGGGACACATTGCAAGCAGGGCATACATTTTGTATGTCGGTGTTGATTCTGGATAGGTAAGAGTTTTACCTGTTACAGTATGCAGGTCGAAGTTGAGCTACAGTGACTCGCGTTTCCCTAGGGAGTGTGCATTACTCTTCTGCAAGTTTAGGGTATTGTTCTTTGAGCACAGTATTCACCGGGCAGTTCCTGACATAAAGGTCCGACGCCTGTTTTTTGAGTTCACTGAGGACCTGCTTGTGTTATTGGCTGCATGCGGCTGTGTTCTCAGGTGCCGTATTTTCTCATAATGCTTACGGATATGACTCCTTAAGCCCCTGGGCGGTGTTGGCACATCAATCAGATGTCTGTTGGGATACCCAGGATTCTGGGTATTCAACAGGAACTGTTTGGTTAGCATTTCATTTCTCTCCCTGATGGGAAGCATTCTCGCCTCATTATGTAGATGGTGCTCTGGGGACATAAGAAGACAACCCGTGGCGGTTCTGAGAGCAGCATATTCTGCTTGTCATTAAAGACATTTGTCATTCCAGAAGAATGGAGAATGGCAAGGATAATCCCATTACCAAAGCTTGGAAAACCAGCTTAGTAATATCTACCTAAATCATCCTGTCTTTGGTTACCCAGTCACCAGCATGGCTTCCGCAAAATGCATAAACGCCATTAACACCAAGGTAAGTTACGGACT
Source organism: Eurosta solidaginis (assembly GCF_040869045.1). Classification (NCBI taxonomy): domain Eukaryota; kingdom Metazoa; phylum Arthropoda; class Insecta; order Diptera; family Tephritidae; genus Eurosta; species Eurosta solidaginis. The sequence goes on along the minus strand of NC_090323.1, from coordinate 67,128,919 downwards.
ACACCAGCCAAAACCATATAATAGGACGGTACATACTACTTAAGTACAATTTAGTAGCGAATTAAATAGAGGGTACCGTCAGAGGGAGTCACTATTATATCCTATGCCAACGACTGCACAATATTGGCAACATGCCCTGACCTCTCAATGTCACTGTCTCTCTGGCCTTTCGACCAAATTAGTAATATCACCGACCAAGTCCTCGGCTACTCTGTTCACGACGTGAAAGGAACAGATGACGGAAGTACTGGACGTTAGTAGTCAAGCATTCATGAGCTTAACTTATTTTACTTAATTGGCGCTAAAACACTCTTAGCTGGAGCGTCATCTTTCATTCGCATAACATGGCCTAGCCAGCGCAGCCGCTGCGTTATAATTCGCTGGACTATGTGGATGCCTGCGTGAAGCTTGTACAACTCATCGTCAAATCTTCTTAGGTACTCCTCATCGCCAATGCGTAGTGGTCCATAAATCTTTCGAAGAACTTTTCTGTCGAGCACTCCCAGAGTCGCTTCATGCTGGTTCCATAATAAACGAAGTCTTTTCATCATGAGCTTAGCACCTTAAAATAATTGAATATTCAACTATAATAATTGAATATTCAATTATTATTCTTGTTTAAGAGAAACTGAAAAGAAAGAAACATTTCCTGGCATATTGCGATGGTACCATTTCGAATACCACCACGTAATCATCATCAGGCAATTTTGCAATGTTATCAAAAGTTTCGATATTCGAACAGTGGATCACACCAAGAAGCTGCAGTTGCATTAACGGGTATATAATAACTAGTATGCCATCTGGTATAATGCTGGCGCAGAGGTATGAGCCTAATGTATATACTGGCTAATATGACCCCTGGCACAATTTTTGTTTATATAAAGATTTCTTTGTCAACAGATATGACGCTCAAGCAGAGACAAGCAACTGATATTTCGTAGGACATCTCCGTGTTGAAAATAGCAGTTTCTAATATGAAAAAAATACGGAACTCGAACTAGTTGGAAATTCTGGCAAACTAGTGTTCGTCTAGTATACAACAAAGTTGTTGATTTGACTGCAGGATAAAAGACGTCTAAAGGGCGGATGTGTCGCCTTTTGGCATGTCACGTTTGGGAGTGAACAGCAGGGTGACACAAATGTTCATTTCTTCAATTGTAATGTGGAACCTACGCCTTTAACACTATGGTCCACCCCTGTTTAAACTGCAATTTTCTTGGACTCCCGTTAGAGGACATTGATGAAAATTTGTGAGCGGTCGCATCACGCTTCCTCTGTAATTTATCTTTAATCCGTAGCTATATTTAGTCTGATTAATTGTTAAGTTTGTATACTAATAAAATAAACCAATTGAATGGGACGAAGCACTATTAACACAACAACAACAGCAGAGAGAACAGAAATCGCATCGTCGATGAGTACTAGTGGTTAGCCCAGAATATCTCCTTCGGCGAAACTAAGATTACAGGAGACATACAGACAAGAGTGTGACCGCTTTAAGTGTATGTATTTTTTTCGGCAGATGCAGCAGTATTCTCTGGGCTGGGGTTGGGTTCGAGACTTTCTCTGGCAAGTGAATGAGGAACAATCCCTCCGGAAGAAGCCACTCCTTGGAAGACAACTTTTGAACTATCAGCGACAAGTTAAGCCGTGTTATATTGAAATGCCAGTCCTTTATCCTGGAAAAATTCTAAGTTAGTAAAGTACATAGGACCGGCGCCGATAGTTTTGGCGTAAACCTTTCAAAAATACTTGCTGGGTATGAAAATATATGAGCTTTTTTATGTACGTAGAGCGTTAAATTTTTTGCAAATATAGGAATGATCTAAGTGATCTTTAAGTAATAGTTAAAGAAATTTCAGTTTGTTTGACATACACTAATTTGGACAGCGACTGCTGCTACCTCACAATCACAAGCAATACAACTTTCCCACACACGCGACCTTACCCAACATAAAGGTCGTTGACATAAACGGAAGAAAGTGTGCATTTGTTGATTCATAATTACGAGAGTCATTGTGTTATTAAAATCGCTACCGCATGCCAGCGAGCTGTTTACAGTCCAGGCTTAGCACAACATTTTACAAATTACGTTTAGTCAACAAATTGTGCTTTAACGACATACATATATATTTGGCCGTTGCTATTAGACCAAGGTCGTTCTTTTGCCCAAGATACATATGTACTAGGGATGTAATAGAGCTGCGACTCCGAATATTCCGATATTGTTTCCGAATGTTTCGAATCGAACGTTTAATGGAAGTTGATTCGTAGAAAGGTTGAATTGAAAGCATATAAAATTACCCAAGTGTGAGTTAGTAAATTTTAAAATTTGTTCGATAGATTCGGTGAAAATCTCCGCAGATGTAGATATGAAATTGCTCTTTTGTTCTCACATTTAGTGGGGCGACATCGGTATACTTGTTTCGAAATCGCCTAGGCGGTTAAACGACAATTGATGATGAAGATGATAATAATAGCAGAAAGCGACTTCAGCGCTTTATTACAGCTCTGTCCTTTAGATGCAATTGCGGTTGCATGTGTATGGAAACTGGGACAATGCCAATCACTCGAGTCAAAAAGCTGGAAAGGCTAGGGAGATAATCGTTGACTTTGTAGTATAGCATATCTATAAAAGGGCGCGATCCCGCTGCTACTTATTATTGTGCAGTCATACACATTGTAAACAATGGTGAGGAGCTTGTGACTACTTAAACTTATACAATTGAACAAATTTTAAACTTTGCTCTGAGTTAAAAAGTTCTGCAAGTGGGTCATAAGACCCATATGCAGGCTCTGAGTGTCCGTGCTCTGCGCTTGTCGCTGGAGTGCGGGTTCGAATCCCACTACCGGGAGAAAGAGCTTTAAAGATATTAGCAAATTATAATCGAAACAGCACTCGCCTTGTCAGTCCTGCGAGTTTATGGGGTACATTCGTGTTTAATGTTTACTCTTAACCGCAATATGAATATAATTTAATGCATAGATGTTGTTTTAACACCAGTTAAAGTTAGCTACGGTTCAATCTTGCCACTATGGCCACTTAAGCAGTAAAATGTTATTGTAACGAATTTCCTGCAAATCCTCTTATTTGCCCTTTTGCTAGGTTCGTATCGCTAAACTGAATAATGGAAAAATGGCCTTTATTAAAATACTTCACAATAACACTCAAACTGTGCAACGAATAGCTTAATAACCAAACTGATAGCTTAAATGAAACTGACTTTCAAAATAATACTGCTATTGCTCGCTAGATATCGTCTTAGTCGTAACTGCTTGACAACTCCAATCAAAACTGAATTCCAGCGCCTCTACATCTGTCGCCTTTTATACTCTCTGGTTTCCTCGTTCGCATCTTCTAGAATCTACTAGCATTGTCCATGAGCTCTCAAATTTCTCAGCTATAACTAAAATTGCACGATTTTATAGCTTCTCTCATACCCCATGCTTGTATGTGTGAGCGTCACTTCCACAATTATAATTGCCTACATTTAGGAGCATCTCACATAAGATGTCTGCATATGGTTGTGCCTTGCTTCTCAGCTGCGTGTACCTACGTATGTGTAGACATAATGATTGAATTATTGATGTTTCCGAGCAATTGAGAGTTTTCAAGCAAAATTTCGACGTATATGCCATAGCCATTGATTTCGAGGAAAGAAAAGAACAGCAGAAAGTTGGAATATTCCTCAACGCCTGCGGCCTAGAGGCAATTGAAATATTTAACTCTTTTGGACTATCTGAGGCGCAGAAGAAAAATTATGACGCAGTTTTTGCAGCTGTTGAAAATTATTGCACACCCAAAAAGAATGAGGTATACGAAGCTTTTAGATTGAATTCCAGAAAACAGGAAGAAGGGGAGCCATTTGAATCGTATTTGCTTGATTTGCGTAAAAGGGTAAAAAATTGTGGATATACTGACACGGATAGAATGATTCGAGACAACATTGTTATTGGTACAAATAGCCAAAAGCTGCAGAAAAAGCATGAGCAGAGAAAATGTACGAGTTAAAGATAATTCAAGACAAAGCTCTAATTGTAAATTTTGTAAAGGTGTTCATGAGTTTGGCAAATGCCCAGCATTCGGCAAAAAATGCAACAACTGCGGTCGTTTAAACCATTTTAGTGTTGCTTGTTATAGTTCACGAGTTCACGAAATAAAAGAAAGTGATGAAAAAAGAGGAAGTGGCGATGATATTGTTTTGCACAGTATTGAAGACGTAATTGCGGGTCGGAAAAGATGGTATGAGAAAATTAGAGTCAATGACTGCCTTATAAATTTCAAGTTAGACACCGGTGCTGACGTCAATATTTTGCCTTACAAGTATTTTAAAAAATACATGAAAGATACGTTGCTATACGATGGCGGTTTGCCACCACGGAGTTACAGTGGAACTGAGTTGGACTACAAAGGTGTAATTCAATGTGTAGTTATGTGCCGAAATGAGATAAAGATTTTAGAATTCACGGTTGTTGATACACCATACGAACCTTTGTTAGGACTTGCAGCATGTGAGCAAATAAACCTTATTAAACGCGTTAACGCTATTCGAGAAGAAACAAGAGATGAATTTATACGAAGATATAGTGATGTTTTTAAAGGGACGGGATGCTTTGTAACAAATTTGGATATCCAGGTTAAGAAAAATTCCGTCCCGGTGGTAAAGCCAGCAAGGAGAATCCCGCAATCCTTAGTAGCAAGAGTAAAAACCGAGTTACAGAAAATGGTTGAAAATAAGATAATTGAACAGGTGGATGGTCCTATTGAACGAGCCGGTAATCTTGTAGTTGTAGAGAAGAAACCAGGCAAACTTCGCTTGTGTATTGATCCTCAAGATTTAAATGCAGATATTTTGTCGGAAAATGATACGATTCCATCATTTGAATCTATATCGGTACGTATTGCTAATAGTAAGATATTCACTGTGTTGGACCTGAAAGAGGGGTTTTGGCAAATAGGACTTAGCGAAAAAGCTAGTGAGCTCTGTGCTTTTAATACACCGTTTGGGTGTTATCGTTTCAAGCGCTTGCCATATGGTATCAAAATAGGTCCAGAAGTTTTTCAAAAATATAATGAGCGAAACTTCGAAGATATTCCAAACGTAATAGTTTTCATTGACGATATATTGATTGCGGCTAGAAGTGTTGAAGAGCATGATCGCACTCTGAAGTTAGTTATGGATCGCGCAAGAAAATTGAACATTAAGTTAAACGTCGACAAAATTCAATACAAGGTAACAGAAGTTAAATATTTGGGTAAAATTATTTCACCAGATGGTATACGCTGCGATCCTGATAGAGTGAAAGCGATAATGAAAATTAGAAAACCAAATACTAAGAAAGACTTGCAAAAATTACTTGGCATGATAAATTATATTCGCGAATACATACCTAATTTGTCTAGTATCTCCCAACCGTTACGAGAGTCGCTAAAGTCCAACGTCGTGTATGAGTGGCAGTCACCTCATGAAAGCTGTTTGGAACAAATAAAAACAATGATAGCAAATGCACCGACGCTCCAATTTTTTGATGACCAAAAAGAAATAACGCTCGAGACAGATGCATCTAAATTTGGTGTAGGATATTGTAGAACGTTACAATTAAGACGGATCACAAACCCCTAGTTTCCATAATGAAAAAAGAATTTTGCAAAATTCCTTCCGCTAGACTTCAACGCATCAAACTAAGTTTAATTAAATACGACCTAAACTTAGTTCATGTTCCAGGAAAGTTTTTATATATCGCTGATCTTTTGTCTCGCTATTTTGATGACGACAATAACGCTCCTGACATTGAGGACCTCAATGAGTTCGTCCATTCCTTAAACATCACCGACGAACGCCTAGACAGTTTTCGAAACGAAATCAATAAAGATGAGCATTTGGCACAATTGAAGAATGTTTTAATAAATGGCTGGCCTCATAAAAAAGATATGTTAAGTGACGATCTCAAACAGTTTTGGAAGTACCGTAACGATCTGTTTTTAGAAGATGGTATCTTCTACTTGAATAGTAGGGTTATCGTTCCATCAAACTTGCGGAAAATCATATTATCACAGATACACTTGTCTCATTTGGGTATTGAGAAAACGAAAAAGCGCGCGCGCGAATTAGTGTACTGGCCAGGAATTGATGATGCGATTGAAAAAATGATAACAAATTGCGACGTATGCCAACGAAGTCGGTCATCAAATGTTAAGGAACCCATGATACCCCATTGCATTCCAAATCTACCTTTTGATAAGATAGGCTTAGATATTTGTGAATCTGAATCAAAAAACTATTTAGTAATAGCTGATTACTATTCGCGATATTTAGACATAGCTCCATTGAAAATGAAAACAGCAGCTGATTGTATAAATGCATTAAAAACTTGCTTCGCAGTACACGGATTACCTGTAGAAATAATTTCAGATAATATGCCTTTCAATTCATATGAGTTTAAAGGATTTTGTGACCAAATTGGAGCTAAATTAACTGCAATAAGCCCTGGATATTCGCAATCCAACGGTTTTGCTGAGCGCTTTGTTGGGATAGCAAAAAACTTAATAAAGAAATCACATGAGAGTAATCAAGAGTTATGGCTAGCCTTACTTGAGTATCGTAATACGCCACTTAAAGATGTTGATGCTTCGCCAGTGGAACTTTTAATGAGTAGAAAAACCCGTACTCTTGTACCATCGAAAAAGACTTTATTTCAACCAAGAATCACTCCTAACATAGGTAATAACATAAATGCAAAAAATTATAAATCAAAAAGGTACTACGATCGATCTGCTTCGCAAAAACAATCATTCGTAAAGGGAGAGAAAATATGGTATAAGCACAATAGAAAAGGCTGGTTAAAAGCTAAAATCATCGACACACACGACTCACCTAGATCATACTGGATTGAATTAGAAGACCAAACCATTTACCGTCGAAATTCCAGATGGTTGCGAAAACGATTCTAGTTATAAGAACATCTGAACTTTTATATATTTAAATCTTAGTATATATAGTACACCCACATGTACATTCATGCATATGTATGTACACAAATATGTGTTAATGTATATACTCCGGTGTAATACTGTTTTCACACAGAAACTTATTGATCTCATTTCACCTGCTAATGAAATCGTAAATTTTTTGCTTTCACACAGAAGTAACTGCTCGATTAGTATGAAGGATGAGACAGACAATCATGGCGGAACGATACAAGGTGGGAGCATGGTGACATACCTACAAACAAAAAAAATTCCATGTACTTGTAAATTCGATGGACAAATGTCAAAATCGTACTGCGCCGGTAGTTGATGTATCAAATCAAATAAAAAAGGTTATAATCAGCTGTTCGATGCGGCCACCTTGTATCGTTCCGCCATGCAGACAATGACATTTGCTTTGAAAACTAAGAAGCGGAAACGGAAGCGGAACGCTGCCAACAGAGTTGCATTGTGCTTTTGACTTCATTAGGAATTTGATTAGCTACTAATGAAATAATAATAGATTCGAATTTTGTAGGGGAGATTGAGCTCAATAAGCGTCTTAATGTAGAAAACTGACTTTATTATTCAATAAGCCGTCTGTGTGAAAACAGTATAAGAATGTCATGTAACGAATTTACCATTTGAATTAAGAAGGGAGATGTTATATACTATATATTCGTACAAGTATGGCATCCCCCTTCACATATGTTACAGCTACTTACATTATAAAATAAGCATACTTATGTACATGAATACGACATTGCTGTCACTTGAATATATATTAAATAACAGTATTTTACTGCTCTCGTAATAAATAACACAGTTCCCTCGCACTCTGCTGCTGAGCCAATGAACTACTTCGTAGAGCTTGCGCTTGACGGATTGGTTTCGCATACTCAGCATCGCTCCCACGTTTCACAACAATAGTGCGCTCTGGCTTGAAACTACCCTCGAATTTTTTCTGGGAAATTCGTTGCTTCGGTGTTGTGCGTCCATTAGGTTTTGTCAATGCCGGTCTTTTTCTCGCAGGTACTTTTAATTTCGTTTTATTTGGCCCATTCGATCCATCAACCTTTACCTTTGACTTTCGTGGTTTTTGTCGAGTCTTCTCTACCAGTACTCGATTACTGCTGAACCCTTTTTCCAAACTAAAGTTAAGTGGTATGTCCTGGTTCTTGTAGCGCATAATTTTTCTCCGCATATCGATCCTGATGTCATGGTCAACCAAGAAGTCCACTCCCAATATGACTTCATCAACGATCTCCGCCACAACGAATTTGTGTAAAGCCATGACCTTCCCAATTAGGACTTCACATATCACTTCTCCCTGGACTTGGTTATACTAGCCTGTGACCGTACGCAACCTTGCTCCAGGTAATGACTTTACTCTCCTGTAGACCAAATCAGATCGAATCAAGGAATGAGATACCCCCGTATCTACCGTCAGTACGGGCTCTTTACCATCCACATTCCCTCTGATGGTAAGACTACTTGATTTCCTTCCAATCTGCGACACAGATATCACAGGACATTCAATAGCCGGGGCAAGTTTTCGTTCTTTACATCCGACACGCTCTTGCTCATTTCCGCCAGCTTTGCGTTTACGGCCACCCACATTGTTGGAACTATTAGGAACAAGATCACAATGACGTTTAATGTGATCTGGGTTGCCGCACTTGAAACATTTAATAACTCCGGCATTCTTCTGTTGAGATCCCTTCAGTGCTTCCAAAATTGTGTCTACCCACTCTGGCCTTTCTACTTCCACACGGCGTGCTTTGAAAACTGGCTTACACAGAAGCGACGCTGTTTCCTGAATCAGAGCATGCGATACCGTTTCAGCAAATGTTAGTTTTGGATTCGCATATGTAGCCCGCTTCGGTTCCACATCTCGTATGCCATTTATAAAGCTCTGAATTTTTACCCTTTCAGTGTATTCCACGGGTGCGTCCGCATTTGCAAGATGAGCCAATCTTTCAATAGCTGAAGCAAACTCCTGCAATGTCTCATTTGCTTTTTGGTAGCGGTTTTGCAACTCAATTTGGAATATCTCGCTTCCATAACGTCGTTCTTCAGCAGCCATCAATGCTTCATAACTGTTCCGTTCGTACTCTGGAATCGTCTGTAGGGTTTCGGCAGCTGGTTATTTCAATGCTACGAAGAGTGCAGCAACTTTATCTTCAGCATTCCAGTTGTTCTCTGCCGACGTCTTCTCATATTGGAGCTTAAATACCTGGAATGGAACAGAACCATCAAACGTTGGTGATTTTACCTTCAGAGTAGATGTTGAAGTGATTGGACGGTTCAATTTTAACTCCTGAATCAAATCTTTCAAAGCATCCATCTCGGACTCCACTTTATCTTGTCGTTCACTAACAGCCTCCAGCTGTGATGAGAATTTTGTTTCCTGTGCCTCCAGCTTTGTTGAGATACGCTCTTCTTGTGCTTCGAGCTGTAATGTTATGCGTGCCTCTTGTGGTTTAATTGTTCTGCAATTTGTGAGGCCATGTGTGTTTTCTGTTCTTCCAATTGTGTTTCCATCTTGGATGTTATTTCTGACGACATCTCAGAGATACGTGTCTCTTGTAATTCCAGTTGGGATGCCATATTGAATGTAATCTGTGTCGAAATTTCTAACATACGCGTTTCTTGTGCTTCAATCTTCGATGTTATGCGTGTCTCCTGCGATTCCAATTGTGATGACATGTTGGTCATTTGTGCCGATATTGCAGCCAATATCATATTCAGGTCTGTGTTCGCCATTGTCTGCGGTGTTTCTTCCATTTTTGTTATTTCCTCGCCATCAAGATGAAAGTCATACTCTTCCACATCAATTCCTTCTGCTTCCATTGCCTCTCGTAGCCGTGCCTGAAGTTCAAGTTTAACGCCGCTTGTATTCAATCCACGGCTCTCCAACTCCTTCTTTAGTTGCTGGATTTTCAATTCACTGAACTTTGCCATGTCCTTGTTGTCCTCTGGAATTTATTCAACAATTCCTCTTCTGACACCAATTGTAACGAATTTGCTGCAAATCCTCTTATTTGCCCTTTTGCTAGGTTCGTATCGCAAAAATGTTGAATAAATAACTCCAATATTTAATAATGGAAAAATGGCCTTTATTAAAATACTTCACAATAACACTCAAACTGTGCAACAAATAGCTTAATAACCAAACTGATAGCTTAAATGAAACTGACTTTCAAAATAATACTGCTATTGCTCGCTAGATATCGTCTTAGTCGTAACTGCTTGACAACTCCAATCAAAACTGAATTCCAGCGCCTCTACATCTGTCGCCTTTTATACTCTCTGGTTTCCTCGTTCGCATCTTCTAGAATCTACTAGCATTGTCCATGAGCTCTCAAACTTCTCAGCTATAACTAAAATTGCACGATTTTATAGCTTCTCTCATACCACATGCTTGTATGTGTGAGCGACATTTCCACAATTATAATTGCCTACATTTAGGAGCATCTCACATAAGATGTCTGCATATGGTTGTGCCTTGCTTCTCAGCTGCGTGTACCTACGTATGTGTAGACATAATGATTGAATTATTGATGTGAATGTTTCTAGTTTACAGTCTCTCGCGCACAGATAGGCGTATAACTAAATGCATCTGTGTGTGACATCTCTCGGCTGCCTTATATATGTGTATACCTGATTTGATGACGTAAATATCGCTTAGCATGGCCTTAGCATCGCCTTAGTGATGGTATAGCTTAGTGATGCTAATATCCGTGACATTATGTTGTCGACTAAAGTGAGAATGGTAATCATATCCAACTGTAACAGGTGTTTAAACGCACGCTGAAAAACGAGCCTAAGGCAAAGTGCATCGCAGGGCACGAGAAAAAAGTAAAAAGGACCCGCGAGCGTAAGGGAAATAAGGCCCCCAGACAGTATTTCCCTTTGTTGGTGGGCGTTATTTTACTTTTTGAAAAGGGAAATTATTAGGCTTATTTTATTTATTTAATTTTATTTTATTTAAATTTTTGATTTTATTTTGTTTCTTTTTTTATTTATTTTGTTTTTATTATCTTTCCTTTTATTTTATTTTCTTTTATTTTTTTAAGTCCAGGGCCAAGATTCAGTGTAAGACTGGAAATGTACACTTTTCTTCCATAGAGCTTACTTACTGAATCTAGTCCCTGTAGTCAATTGGATAAGGAAGTTCTGGTAAAATTATTAACAAATTCAGTCTATGCAAGGCCCTTATGGCCATTTCACCATTATATATCATTGCAGGTAAACCAAAGTTTAATCCAAATCAAAAACCAACACCTAAACCCTAAAAATAGTTTAAGAAAAAAAAATATTTGTTTCGCAATTATATTATAGCACATGCAAATACGTTTATTTATCAAAAAATAAAAAGGATTTACAAATTAAAAATTTGGTTCACAAAAGGACAGAAATATTAGTTGAAACTGATTCCGCCAATTGAAATATTTAACGTCGACGACGACTACGTGAACGTGATTTTGGACGTTTGCTACGTGAACGTGATTTTCGACGTTTGCTACCCATACGATGCTTGCGACAGTGACTGCAGTCGGACATAGAACCATTGTACCCATTAGAATCTGTAAGCTATAAAGGCGATGCAATTAATTTTGGTTGTCATGGGTACAATAAAAATTTTATTTCGGTCTTCATGTACTAACCTGCATTCGGCGAGATCTTCGTGCTGTTGTGAAATGTTCTATAGAGATAGCACTACTGGCATCGTCCGACATATGGTCATAGCGTCCAGCATCATGACGATCATATTTGCGATTGGTGCTAGTCTTACTTCTGGGCACATTATTATTCTCGGGCACTTTGTTTGCTTGGACGCTAGTATTGCTATCAGTGTGTGCTCCTGGTGAATGAGTCACTCCACACACACCTGCACGTTCTGTTTCACCAGATTCCGCTACTCCGTCTCCAGCTGATTCAGCTGCTCCTGCAATATCTGCAGTTACAGTTGTCTTAAACATATGAATATAGCTGAAAAACCTCGTTTAGTTAAAATATTTGTAAAAGTTTCTATACAAATATAAAAGCTATGAAACAAAAGATAAATTTACGTATACAAAATATTTTCAATTGTCGTATCCGCCTACTATGAGGGACCTAATAAGAACTGATGAACTAAAGTGATTATATATTAATACCTGCCTGTTCTTGGCTGGTACTTAATCCTCTAGAAATGTTTGGTCAAGTCTTACTAATCGCTTCTGTTCTCTCTTAATTGAAACCACAAATATATTCCTGTCCCCCTTTTATTGTCATAGATGTACATACATATGTATGTACCTGGACGGGTTGGGAAGGTATTTCTAGTATCTTAGTCAACTTGTATGCTGACAGCTAAGCAGCAACTAATTCAATCGTTTTGCGTGTTAGAGTGTAAGCAATCCCTGGAAAGAATCGGGATGGGGTCCCAGGTCATTGGGCAGGGATGAAATTGAGCGAGATTAAGAGAAGGCGAGAGTGGCACATAATAAACAAGCGGTAATAGCGTGAAGCTGTAAAGTGATGGAGACCATGCGTAGGTCTTAAAACCTTTGTTACTTCTATATCTGTTTATCAAAATAGAGGACTGTAGACGGGACGGGTTTTCTGACTAGACACTGCCTTCTGACGCCACGGCTTGGTTAGTGATAGCAAATGTAGGAAGTGCGGGTTGGAGGAGAAAACGGTCGAGGACGATTTGTGCTCGTGCCCTGCGCTTGTCAGGCTAAGACTCCACCTATTAGGAGTGATAAAGCTGCCAGATCTAGAAGCAGCAACTGGCATATATCCTAGAAAGCTTCTAGCATTTGCCGAGAGGACGGAGTTATTTTATAACATATGGTTATTGATGGGCTTTTTAAGTTTGATCGTTAAAAAAACTTATGATAACACTATAGACTCGTTCAGTCTATGTGAGGTCCTCACGGAACAGCCAGTTCAACCTTACCTAACCTAACCTACAGAAGCATGCGCAGAACTAATATGAACCGCTGTGTATGTTCTTTTGCTCTATATTAAACGTCGGCAGCTGCCCAGTTTGACTTCTTTTCCATGATTTTAAATAGATATTGGCTACTTGCGGAGACCCGATTGCTATAAGTAGAACATATTGTAACGAATTTGGGGAAATTTCGCTTATTCCAAACCTTCTGCTAAAGTTCGAATCGCTAAACTGTTGAATAAATAACTCCAATATTCAATAATGCAAAATAGTACTTATTAGACCACTTTGAGAGTACTTCACAATAACTCTTACTTCACAACTAATTGCGTGTTTAAATCAAACTGCTTAGTCATGCCTCAGCTTTCGCTGCGTTTATACTCTCGGTCTCCTCGTTCACCCATTTCTCCTAAGATCTAATAATTTCGTGAACTTCATGTTTGGTCACCAGCTATATACATGTATATTTGTAGTGTGTATCCATATGCGTGTGTATATGTGAGTACTGCTTCGGCTGCTGATGAAATGCGTTGGTGAGCATCTCTCTGCTGCCTTGCATGTATGTGAGTAAATTATGATTGATTTGATGTACACAAGAGTGGTAGCTTACTTTATTGTTGTTGTGCCTTTGTTTACTTAGTATCAGATCAATGATGTGAATCAATTAGTGATGCTAATATTCGTCACAATATATATGTAAGTATGGATATGTTAGTAAAAGTATCAGCGTTTTTTGTTGTAGTGGTACACCACCGAAGATCAGATCCGGATTAACCTTCAACGGGGCCGTAGGCAGCCATAAATTTGAGGGCCCTTTTTTCACGTGCGTTCCCTTTTTTCGATTAAAATATATAAATACAAATTTTATTGTCACAATGTAATAATATCAATAAAATTACTATCTACATTTTAAACATGTCTTTTTCTACATTTGTTTTCGGTAGAGCTGTAAAATGATTCAATCAATACAGATATAAATCAAGATTGATTCATTTTACAAATATGATTGTTTGATTTCAAATATATAAGGCAAGTTTGAATGCGATTTCATTTTTTCCATTCAAATATTCCGTTAGTGGTTGCATGGCTATAAAAAAAGCATTCAGCTTGATTGTGAATGCATCGAGAGCACTCCCACTCACGAGTGATTACAAAATTTGTTGACTGCAGTCACTTTTTCATCCAGTTCCATTGAAATATCCATTTTCAGGGTTGATACTTTCGTACTTTTAATGGCTAACATACCTGTGATTGGTTTGAAGGTTTCAAACTAGTTATAAATAACCGGGCTGCTATATTTCATTTAAAACATTATGTTTGATTCTAACAAGTTTTATTCAGGGAATTTTGCCCCAAATTAATGAAATTCAATTTTACATGCTTCAATTCTGATAGAAATAAATAAGAAGCACGTAAAAATGGGTTAATTACTCATAAAACATAATTGGAATTAAATATTATTTCCAATAAAATAATTTCCAATCATAAATCTCAAATGTGGTTCTCGCATTCAATAGCGACGGTAACTCTGACTCAATGTTTTGACATTTTATATTGTAAAACTGTGTTTTGGTATTTTCTACAAAAATAAGCATTATTTTTTTAAAAGTTAAGTAGAAATAAATTGCAACATAAATAAGGAATATAATGAAGTGCTTTTTGTGGGTTATAGTGCAGTGAAAGTGGAGAAAAATGCGTTTAAAAACCTGAAACGGTAGTCGTCAAATAGTTGTGCACAGTGTTCCTCTTTATCAAAAACACATAAAATGTGATTGTATTATTCAAAGGCCCGGCATTTTTTGATCTTCTCCAAATATATATTCTCAGACCGCGAGACTATTTCACTTGCAGTTATAAGCTTGCATTTGCAATATATTTATTTCATCATTTCTTGATATGGTTAACTTTGCTAATCAGTGACTTTACATTTTATAATTTTAAACCTCTGGCTATTTCACCATGCATAAGTAACTTGAATATGTAAACGATATGTACTCTGCAAATACGCGTAATAAAAATGCTTTTAACCTGCCGGCTTATAAAACTGAAGCAAACAAATGTAATCTGTATTATAAAGGTCGTAAATCCTATAAAGAACTACCAAATGATATTAAATCATGTCATTCCAATAAATTTCCTTTCCTTTCTTTTAATTTTCTTTTTATTTCCTTTCTTTTACTTTCATTTCTCTTACATTCATATTCCTTCCTTTCCCTTCCTTCCTTACTTTTCCTTTCCTTTTCTTGTCTTTCCTTTCCATTCCTCTGCTTTTCTTTTCTTTCATTTCTTTTATTTTTATTTCCCTTCCATTGATTTTCCTTCCTTTCCTTTCCTTTCCTTTCCTTTCCTTTCCCTACCTTTTCTTTTCCTACCTTTTGTTTTCGAGAAGCAGATTGATTAAATCGTACCCTTCCTGCCAGAGCAATATAAAATTTCTCTATTTTAAGCTTACTTATTCATTATATTACCCATCGAATGTTCCTATTATCTTATATATAAATAGACAAGATGAAAAAATGTGGAACCGTTTTCTGCTAAACTATAATTCTAAGGTATACAAATTATATACGTATTAATAGAAAATTTTGAGCTGCACTGTTACCCACAAATAAAAAAAATGTTAAAAATCATTTTAATATAAAAAATTTAACATAAAAGTCACAACACTACACATGCACTTATTCATGCTATAGACACGCTGTGTGTGTGTACTTGCTTTTTGTGTACTATGCCGAATCGTGAGCATGGCCGAGGAGTTGCTTTGTACACAATAAATATGAAACAAAAATACATAGCTGCTCATGCATCAAGTCTATTTCTTTTCTTTCCTTTGCTTTCCTTTCCTTTCTTTTCCATTCCATTCTTTATTTTCCTTTGTTTTATTTTCTTTGCTTTCCTTTACCTTCCTTTCCTTTTCTTCCTTTCCTTTCCTTCCTTTCTTTTCTTTTGCTTTCTTTTCCATTCCTTTCATTTCCTTTTCTTTCCTTTCCATTCCTTTCCTCCCCTTTCCTTTCATTTTCTTTATTTTCCTTTCTTTCTTTTAATTTTCTTTTTATTTCCTTTCTTTTACTTTCATTTCTCTTCCATTCATAGTCCTTCCTTTCCTTTCCTTCCTTTCTTTTCCTTTCCTTTCCTTTCCTTTCCTTTCAATTCTCCTACTTTTCTTTTTGCTTTCTTTTCCTTTCCTTTCCTTTCCTTTCCTTTCCTTACCTTTCCTTTCCTTTCCTTTCCCTTCCATTTCTTTCCTTTCCTTTTCTTTCCTTTCCTCTCCTTTGCTTTGCTTTCCTTTCCTTTCCTTTACTTTCCTTGCCTTTCCTTTCCTTTCCTTTCCATTTCTTTCCTTTCTTTCCTTTCCTTTCCTTTCCTTTTCTTTCCCTTTCTTTATTTTACTTTGCTTTCCTTTCTTTTAATTTTCTTCCTTTTACTTTCATTTCTCTTCCATTCATATTCCTTCCTTTCCTGTCCTTCCTTTCTTCTTCTTTCCTTTCCTTGCCTTTCCTTTCCATTCCTCTACTTTTCTTTTCTTTCATTTCTTTTATTTTCATTTCCCTTCCATTGATTTTCCTTCCTTTCCTTTCTTTTCCTTTCCTTTTCTTTCCCTACCTTTCCTTTTCCTACCTTTTGTTTACGAGAAGCAGATTGATTAAATCATACCCTTCCTGCCAGAGCAATATAAAATTTCCCTATTTTGAGCTTACTTATTCATTATATTACCCATTGAATGTTCCTATTATTATATTAAAATGACAAATTACTTTTACTTCAGTATTGAAATTGTTAAATTTAGCAATATATTAATATTAGTAAAAATTTTAACGTTTTTAAATAACTCTTTTTCTTACTAAGGTAAATATCGTTAAGTATGAACAACAAAAATTGTATATATTATTTTAACTGCTTATGTGGTTGAATTTTAACCACTGGGCGAACTCTAGTATCAATAAAATATTACTATGTACATTTTAAACATGTCGTTTTCTACATTTGTTTTCGGCAAATTCATCAATTATATCATCAATACAGATTTTGTTCAATAAATCTGACTCAATTCAAAGTATACCAAACATCTCGAGTCGCTCTTGTCGCGTTGTAGTTCTTTCAGTAGCTTTGATTCTTTTTAACTGCGAGAAGGATCGTTCAGCAGAACAATTTGTGGTCATTAATGTTAAGAAAATCCGAAGAGCTATTTCTGTGTTAGGAAAAACATCGGCAAATGACCGTGAGTTTTGTGTGCATCAGTGTATCTGAAGCTCTCGTAACTTTGGAATTGTTTCACTTCAATGAAAAATTCTTCCAAATCTCTAGAATAAAAACAAACTATGTTATTTATAGCTTCGTGGAGGTCTTCATCACTTATAGAAAACTTGATGAGAAATGCAAATCTCTCTGAAACTTCCATATACACTTTCGCACGTCTTTTGATTTCACTGTGAAGATTGTCGATGATTTCGAGGAAACTTTTTGTCTTAAAATCATCGCGTTGCGAAAATTCTACTTCTGGACTTCTGGAGCATTTCCGTTATTAGGTTGTTTTTTTCTACGACGAGTACGTTTTAAGATTTCTGTATAATTTACACCAGCTAATAATTGTTTTGTTTCCTCGAAATCATTGCACTTTTCACGGAATAAAACTAAACTCTCTTCCAACGACCCGTACAAAAAAGCACGCGTTTGCAAATCTGCTTTTTCACTTTACAATGACTTACTTACTGAACGTATAGCAGTTAAAATAGAGTTCTATAAAATCAACATGAAACCAAATTCGAATTTTTGCATTTTATTCGCGATGCACGTCGCCTCATAACGAGTATCAGTATTTTGTGATTCATCATCAGCATTGATTCCTAGAGCCTCTAATATGATATTAAATGAATCGTAAACTACATTCGTCGCATTCGAATGTGCTTCACAGCGTGTAGTTAACAATGTCTTCAAAGTTGTCTCATTGTTTATTTTATTCCTTAATACGCCCCATGATGAGCTGTACGAGCTATACGCAGACATCAACATAGTCCAGCGAATTAAAACGCAGCGGCTGCGCTGGCTAGGCCATGTAATGCGAATGAAGGATGACGCTCCGGCCAAGAAAGTGTTTCTATCGGAACCCGCCTATGGAAGCAGAGGTAGAGGGCGGCCCCACTCCGTTGGAAGGACCAGGTGGAAAACGATTATACTCCCTTGAGTGTGACCAATTGGCGCCGGTTGGCAGAGAGAAGGAGCGACTGGCGCGCCCCATTGGACGGCCGTAACCGCTTAAACGGTTAAGCGCTAATCAAGTAAGTAAATAAGTAAGTAATACGCCTTAACGATAGGTAGAAGTGGAAAAAAATTATATAATGTCTGCATAATGGCGAAAAACTATACTGCATAAAAACAGCACTTTACAGCATGCTCTCCAACCAAATTGAGGGAATGCCCGGAACAGGGAACATAGATCGCATTTTCATTTAAACTCAATATTCTTGCTTGCACACCTTTATACTTTCCGGACATGCGTTGTCATATTATTGTCCTCTACAATTTTGAATATCTAAACCACAGTCTTCAGTAAGAAACTTTAAAGTTTGATTCGCTAGACTTTCACCAGTATGACCTGAGATAAGTTATAAACCTTTTTTATTATTCAATATACTCTCCTTTCAATTCGATACACTTCTTTGCACGCTCATACAATTTGTCAAATGAGTCGAAAATGTCCTTTCTAGGAACCTTGTCTAATTTGTCGGTCGTCGCCTTTTGAAAGCGGTCAATTAAGTTTTATTTATTTGAGAAAAATTTTATTTTCAGTTCTGATTATATTTTTCTTTCACTCTCTAGATTTTTATATTTGTGAGAAAATTTTAGAAGTCTTTTTCATTTTTCGGGGCAAATACCTATTCTGCCTACTTGTTAATCCGGCCTTGCCGAACATCCTGGATTCACGCCCCGGGCAAAGCAACATCAAAATTTTAGAAACAAGTTTTTTTTTAATTAGAACAAAATTTTTCTAAGCTGGGTCGCCCCTCGGCAGTATACGGCTAGCACTCCGAGTGCATTTCTGCCGTGAAAATATTCTCAGTGAAGATCATCTGCCTTGCAGATTCCGTTCGGAGTCGGCATAGAAACAAGTAAGTCCCATCCCGCCAATTTGTAGGAAAATTAGAAAAGGAGCACGACGCAAATTGGAAGAGAAGCTCGGCCTAAAATCTCTTCGGAGGTTACCGCGCCTAACATTTTTTTTATTTATCTGGCTTTAAAATAAAAAACATCTTAAGTTTCTGATCCTCAAAATAAATTTTGCTTTCATTTCCATTTCATAAATATAAAATGTTACTCATACGCCCCACCCCTATTCTGAGGCTGCGGGAACGCTGTTTGATTTAAGCTAAGCTTGGTGTAAAGTGATCTTGGTTTTCATCCTCTTTATAAGATTGTAACTTCGTTTATAAGTAGTTTAAACTACTTACATATGGGTAGAGAGTGGGGTCGTATAGAGGTCAACGCAAGTGGGGAAAGCTTTTGGCTACCCTTTACGGGGAAAAGTCAGCGCGATTCTTTTGTATGCGGTTCCAGCAGCATAACCGCCGGCCGCTTGCGGCCAAGTATTCCTAGTTATATGAGAAGGCGACAATCTGGCTAGGCCACTCCAACACAATTGGTTTAAGGGATAGCTGGGGGATTTCATCGGCAGCGTCTGCCCACCACCATAAGGTGCGGCTGCAAGCGGGCTTTTGTCTTGAATCAAGCGGTTTTATATATAAATGTGCAAGTAATATTTTCATTTCCAGTGCGCGGGTTGTACGCTGGCCTGTCACGTAAAGCCACACTCCAATGAAAACTAGCAAAATACTTCCAATCAAATGACAACCCTTCATTGAAGACATCCAATGCAAGCGTTTAAAGGATTATGATTAGAGAGAATGCACCTGGAATGCCAGTTCCCTTAATGGGATTGGTGCAGATGCATGAACCAAAGAGCTAAACAAAATATACATGTCTAAACGAAGAATATGTGTGCATAACAACAGCAAAGACAAGTAAAGTTAAAGTTGTTTGTGTTACTTTTTTCTTAAACACTATGCCACAAGTTCACGCATGTGGACGAACTTGTCGCCGCTAACCGAATAAAAGCGGAATTGTTTCATATATAGTTCATTTGAGCCCATTCTATGAACTTTTAGAACGCGCATACAAGCGCTGTCCTCGACATGATATAAAAGTCGTGCTTGGCGACTTAACGCCAAGCTGAGCAAAAGCGGCGTTTTTGGTCGCATGGTCGGAAATTTCAGCCTCGACGATGAAACCTCTACCAATGGACTAAGGTTGATCAACTTCGCCGGTGCTTTAAACATTAAAATATTCATCAAGCTACATGACTGTCCCTCGATCGAGCTACACGCAATAAGATCGACCACGTTGGGATAGTCGGACTGCATGCCTGCACTGTTTTAGATGTACGCACGATTCGAGGATCACTATCACGTCTCAGCCAATATACGCGCCCACCTCTGCTTGAGAAAAAAAAAACACGCGGAAAGCTAGACGCCAAAAAGTTGCAGAGGACAAATCAACTTCACGGGATGTAGGAGAGTGCGAGCGTATCGTTGAAGCACTTCGTACCGCCGCCGCCGAAAGAATTGGTTACCAGCTACCACGGAAAAACAACGGGTACGTTGCACGCGAATGAAAAGACGCTGCCTATGGGGCTACGGCAAAATTAAACGCAACAAGAAGACCAGGAATAACACCCGTAAATTTTGCCGGACAGACTGAAGGTTGTAAGTCCAAGGCAAACTGTTGTAATAACGAATTCGGTGGCCTTGTAATCGATGTCCAGAGAGTACTTAGATTATGAAGGGAGTACTCCTCTACCCTCCTCATGATATAAATAAGCAACTATTCTAGGAGGCTGTTCGAGAAAGTAAGGACAAGCTAACTGACAGTTTAAAAGTAGCGTTGTAAGTGGAGGAAGCGAATAATTTCAATTGTGAAGTACTACTACCATGTTAGTGCTGTAGATAAAGAACAGCATGATATACTGAAGATCTTAGTTTATTAATTCGACAGTTTAGCGTTTCGAATGATAACAGAAGGCAAGATTTATCAAAAATTCCTAATGCCAATTTCACACAGAGGATTAATGAAATAAGTAGTCAAGTTTCCTACATTAAAGCCCTAATTGAATTCAATCTTCCATACAAAATACAAGTAATTAATTATCTCATTTTTGCTTTATTGAATGCCTAATCGAGTGAAAAATCCTGTCGGTTTTGCTTGTTGCTTCGAATTTTATTGGCAATGTAACAAATGGCAATCAAAAATAAATTATTTTCAATAATTCAGGAAAAATAGAAAAAAAAAGAAAAAATTCAAAATTTAATTTTCGCTGCATTTGTTGAAAAATATAATATGGCTTTTTCGAAAATTGGTACATTTTTGGGTGGTGCAACATTTATGGGTAGTTGCGCATGCATTTTATTTTGATTGTATTTATAGTTAAGAAGGACACGGCTGCTTAACATTTTAACTATTTTTTGTAAAAACGAAATATTTTTATGGGGCTGCTGACAGATGTTCGCTTAATGAAGCAAAAGGCCCTGTATGAAAAGGGAAACATAATTAATTCATTAAATAGAATTGTGATTTGATTAAGTTTCTGTGTGAAAACGGTATAAAATTCTTAGCAACATTGAAAATATATATTTTTATTGCAGCTAGCAGGTTTTGTTTTTAGTAATTCTTAGTGATTCTGGCCATTGAACATACACTTTACTTTTACAATTATGTGCGGAAATCGTCTCCCATTCCAACAGTATCAAACAGTTTTTTTGGGTGCATAGGGAAATTGGCAGCTTCAGAAATATGAAATGTTACTCATACACCCTATTCAATATGATTTCCTTAGGCTGAAGGAACAGTGCTTGTTATAAGCTATACTACGTGTGAAGCGATATTTGTTTTCATATTTTTTAAAATATTGTAACTTTATTTATAAGTGGGCTTAACTATATAACCAAGGGTGTTTCCGTAAAAGGGTCAAACAAGAGCAAAAAAGTCAACTTTTGCCTAGTCTAATTTTATTGAAAGCCGTAGGTATATGTTTTCACAATATTTTGGTACAATTAGTTGGCTAACATAGAACATATTAAGGTTTAATCAAATAAACTTAGTTACTGGAAATCTTTGTTATGTTACGGAAACATCGGTGTATCGTTTGCATCCCTGATTGAAGAGCGCCCGATTTCATAACTTGTTTCATAAACGTCCACTATAATATCAAAATGTATTGAATTTATGTTCAGGTAGGGCGTTTTGAATTGGTTTTTGAAGTAAGACATTTTTTTAAACAAATTCTAAAGTACGTCGTTTTTTAGTTCTGCGGCAAGGCGTTATCGAAACGGCAGTCGAAATAGTTGGATATTCCACTTAGCTGTCGATATGCATACATGTACTGTCAAGTGTGATGTTTTGTTAACCAAATTTTTTCGTTAAGCCATTTAAGGTAAACTCGTTCAACCTTTATGGAAGATGCCTCTAGCCCTGCGCAAGCTCTGACCATCACAGAACTCTGTTGACTTTTAGTTGGAATAAAGTCTAGTTTTTTCGAAATATTCAAATTGCAGTTCGGAAATTCTTGTTATTAACTGGTACTTTTCCCTACTAGTTTGGTATATCACTGCTGGGAACGAATGTACTGCATATGTACTTGTGCAATAGTTAGTTGTAAAATAGATTTACGTTGTGCGCAAAAGCTCTCATATTTTTTTCTAATAAATTCATTTGTATGCACTTGAGCGAATGTTAAGGTAGTTCATTCAAGGGGAGGCGATACGACACTTCGTCTTTGTACCTTGAAATCACTGTCATGGCGGGTGCAATTGCACAAACTACATATCGTTGGTCCAATGCCAAAGAAACGAATGTGCCATTTTTG
This sequence comes from Eurosta solidaginis, assembly GCF_040869045.1. Classification (NCBI taxonomy): domain Eukaryota; kingdom Metazoa; phylum Arthropoda; class Insecta; order Diptera; family Tephritidae; genus Eurosta; species Eurosta solidaginis. Next base: position 67,106,095 of record NC_090323.1, on the reverse strand, counting down.
TTTAAACGAAATATTATATACATATGTCAAATTTTGCAAAGCCAAAACAACAAATGTGCATTTTTTTTTGAAAAAAAATTTTAAAATAATTTTTCAATTAACATTACTTAGTGGTTTGCAAAAGTAAACATTCCAATAGTGGTTGAAAAATACAAAATTAAATCTCTATTAATTAAATCTCTTTTTTTTAGCAATGTCTTACGCATTTTTCTCAACACATCAAATATGCACATTCGTTTCTTTGGCATTGGACCGACGATATATATACGCTGATATGACTGCATGTAACGCACTGTACACTATTTGATTAGATACATACATTTAAACCTTTCTTAAATAAATTTTTCCAATTCGAGAAACATGCATAGCTTGAGAATGCTAAACGGTATCTAATTATCAAATCAAAAAAAAATATACTTCTCCAGTAGAACTCTAATTCATTTTACCAATAGGATTCTAATAGGATTATCGATTACTACCCATAAATAGCCCAGTCGTTAAAGGAGTGCATCGAATACCGGGCGACCTTCGATGCTTTAAGCCTTGCCCGGACATCGCGGATCTCTGTCCGGGTGGACCTTTCCCCTTCTCCGCTACTCGCGGGTTTATAGTATGCAGGAAAAATTTTTAAAAAATTGTAAGGAGGGCGACTCTCCAAAGAAGAAGTCGTTAGGAGCTTGCTCCGCAAAGGCTACGGCTCAGCCGGGCCTAAAACTAGCTGAGAGAACTCCTCAGAGGTTCGCTGCTGCAGCGGCAGATAGGCAGAAAAGGGCCGAGAGTTTATCCGGTTCGAGCAGTCCGATGGCCAGTACCTCTCATGGAGGGGGTACTGACCGGGAGGTCATCAGTGCCACTACCGCCCTTCCCTTGGGCCCCACCAGCAAGACCTCCACCCAGCGACAAGCGTCTGGTGGGTCAACTGCTGGGGGCCTCAGGGTGGGGGGAGGGGTCGGCTATAGGGCCAAGGGCCAATCTAGGCAGGAAAGGGCTGAGGTAAAATCCAGCCATGGTACTCCAAAGGTCGGTACCTCTCGGGGAGGGGCCACCGACCGGGAGGCCCTTGGGGCGGCTGCCGCCCATCTCGGAGCCACCAGCACGGCTGCCACTCAGCGTCAAGCGTCTGGCGGGTTGGCTGCTGGGGGCTCCAGGGGTGTGGGGGGCCGGCTCCAGGGTCAAGGGAGTAAAAAAGCCCAGTAATCAGGAAAAGCGCTGGGCTGCCCGGATCCTGCGTAGGAATACCTCCTCGCCGGTTAGGGAGGGGGAAGTTTCCGCGGAGGACTGGGCGAAGGCTCAACGTGATCTTGCTTGGGCGAAGCAAATATTGCCGCAGTTCAGGTCGGACTGGGTCGAGAGCGATGAAGCCTCGAAGCGCCAGCGGTCTATAGATGCAACCAACCCTACGGCGCCGAAAAGGGCCAAGGTGCAGGGAAGCTGGACTCGCTCTTTCGCAGAAATAGCCATTGGTGTTATGGACGAGAGCAGCGAAGATGGCAGGATCCCGAAACAGCAGTGGAAGTGGATTGAGGCAGCGCTCGCTACTGTGGCCGTTAAGGTCAAAAAAGATAACCCTGGTCCGCCGCCTTCTTATACCGATGCGGGGTGGTTCCAGGGCAATATAAAACTAATTGCGTGTGACGATGCCAGGTCGGCGAAGCTTTATAAAGTCGCCGTTTCGCTGATAGGGGAGGTGTATCCGGGCGCGCGCCTCAAGGTAGTGGAGGCGTGTGACATCCCCTCACGACCAAGGGCGCGAGCCTGGGTTCCAGTGACGCTAACGGACCCCGCTGATATCCTGGAACTGCTCCAGGAGTACAACCCGGGTCTACAGACCCAAAAATGGAAGGTGGTTAACGTGGAGAAGACTGAACGTGCCACGATGCAGATAGTCCTGCTGCTCGACAGCGCAAGCGTCGAAGCGTTGAAAAGGCAGGATTTTAGGGTAAGCTACGGCTTCAAAAATATAAGCCTTAAGGTTTATAAGACTGACGTCGAAGCCTTGGTAAACCTTGCATCTCGTACGGAGGTCCCCCCCAGTGAAGACGAGATGGAGGTAGACGAGGGCGAAGAAGCTGGTGGCTATGCTTCGGCAAGTTCGAGCGGAAGCTTGGCTCTTATAGGGTTGTATTCTGAGGGTTAGCTTCTGGAGGATGGCGATTCCGACGCGACGCTCACGGAGGAGAGCACAATCAAGCAGTGATCCGGGTCCTGCAAATAAACCTGCATCACTGCAAAGCAGCATCAGCTGCACTCCTACTGCACCTGTCTTCAGGTGTGGAAGACATCGTTCTAGTCCAGGAGCCGTGGATCACTGGCAATAGAATCTGTGGCCTGCGGACACCAGCGTATAAGCTTTATAGCGCTCACGAAAAGGGTAAGCCTCGCACATGTATATTGGCTAAGTCTACTCTTAATGTTTTTCTTCTACCCAACTATAGCGATGGGGATTTGACAGCGGTCAGCGTCGAGGGGCTAGGGAGGAGCTTTAAACTTGCCTCCTTCTACCTAGCGCACGATCACCAAGGCTCATTACCACCGGATAATTTCAAGGAGTTCGTGAGAGCGGCAAATCCACGAAACGACTTTATGTTGCTCGGAGACGACGCCAATGCTCATCACGCCCAGTGGGGCAGCAGAGATACAAATGACCGAGGTGAGTCTCTATTCAACTATCTGTTAGGCACTAACCTCAGTATATGTAATAGGGGAAATGATCCCACTTTCATTACGAGGAACCGCAAAGAGGTCCTTGACATAACACTGGTCACAGACTCTTTCAGTGACCTTATCGTTTCATGGAGGGTTCTAAAGGAGCACTCCTTTTCTGACCATAGATATATAAGTTTTTCTATATCGCAGGCGCACGCAAGTCCTAAGTATATACAAAATATTATAAGAACTAACTGGGGCTACTATAAGAAGATTGTAGGTAAAAAGCTATCTGAGGAGGTAGGAGTCCCAGAAAGCGAGGAGGAGCTGGACGTGTTTGTAAACAATTTCAGTCAAAATTGCAGGAATGCTTTAGATAGGGCTTGCCCGGCTAAAAAGGCTTTGGACACTCACAAACCACTATGGTGGTCGTCTGATCTTGATAAACTTAGAAAGTCATGTAGGGCGGCCTTCAATAAAGCAAAGCATGATGGACATGAATCCTCATGGGCTGCTTATAAAGCGAAGATAAATATATATAAAAAAGCAATCCGGAATGCAAAGCGATCCTCCTGGAGGGATTTCTGCGGCAGGATTGAATCCGCATCCGCGGCCTCCCGGTTAAGGAAGGTGCTATCGAAATCTCCAACTCAGCTAAGTTACGTCCAAAAGCCGGATGTGCACGGGATGGACTCCAGCGCTGAAACCATAAACCTGCTAATGGATACGCACTTCCCAGCAGGAACGGGCGTGTCTTCAAGTATTGTTAGCGGAGGGTCACCTAATGATCAGCTGATAAGCGAACTCACAGATGATAAAAGGATAGATTGGGCTTTACAGACCTTCGAGCCCTACAAATCGCCGGGCCGGATGGAATTTTTCCGGCTGAGCTCCAGTATACTGCCGAACTTATAAGGCCCTGGATTAAAGGGATGTTTATAGGTTGTCTTAGGCTAAATTACATACCAGTATCGTGGAGGGAAGTCAACGTGGTCTTTATCCTCAAAGGCAGGGAAACCCTCCCACTTTAACCAAATGATTATAGGCCTATAAGCTTATCTTCTTTTCTGCTTAAAGCGTTTGAAAGACTTCTAGAGGACCACATCAGGAGGAGGATTGAGCCGTTGCTTCTTTCGCAAGCACAGCATGCCTATACTAAGGGCAGGTCAACTGACACGGCCTTGCACTCACTGGTATCCGCTATCGAAAGGTCACTAGACCTCAAGGAATACACATTGGTGGCATTTCTAGACATAGCGGGTGCTTTCAACAACGTTCTCCCTGAGTCCATCACCTCGGCGCTGACCGATCTGGGGGTGGACGCGTGCCTGGTGGAGTTTATATACAATCTGCTTACGCGTAGGCAGATTAGAACTGAGCTAGGTGGATGCGTGATCCGCAGACCGGTCGGCGGAGGCACTCCGCAGGGAGGTGTTCTCTCTCCGCTACTTTGGGTGGTTACCGTCAACCAACTACTCCGCCTCATGGAATCGGAAGGTCACCAAGTGATCGCGTATGCAGATGACATCTGCGTCACCATGCGGGGAAAAGTTCCGCAAACTCTTTGCAACCTAATGGAAGGGGCACTATCCAAAATCTCGCACTGGGCCACAGCCACAAGCTTGGAAGTCAACCCGGACAAAACCGAGCTTGTCCTCTTCACGAGGAGGTATAAGGTGCCAAGTCTAACGCCGCCAAGAATTGGGGGTACGTTTTTAGCGTTTAGCGGTCGAGTCAAGTATTTGGGAATAATTCTGGATAGGAAGCTATTATGAAGTGACCATATAATGGAGCGATGCAAGAAGGCAGCAGCAGCGCTGTTCACCTGCAAGAGGGCAATTGGCACCTCCTGGGGATTCTCCCCCAAGTTGACATACTGGTTTTATACAGCCATTATGCGCCCGATTCTTCTTTATGGTGCCTTGGTCTGGTGGCCTGCACTAGCTAAAACTACCTATCTTAAGGTGCAACGGAGTTCGGAGCTCTGCATCACCGGGGCTCTCGGCTCCACTCCTTCTGAAGCACTCAACACAATGCTATACCTTCCACCTCTTGACCTGGTGGTCGCCGCTCTACGCATAAGGGAAACAGGTCTCTGGTCAAATGGATCTAGTGGAAACGCGACAATCCTGGGCACGAGCGCCCCAGTCCCAATACCGGCGCGCACTGAATACTGCACGCCAAATAACGTCTTCGTTAAAAATTATAGTATATATATACCATCGCGATAGGACTGGAATACCAGGCAACATACGGTACCGGGTGCCACCAACATATTCACGGATGGTTCTAAGCTTGACGGGAAGGTGGGAGCAGGCCGTTTTTCGCCGGATCTGCGTCTAGAGGTCTTTTTTCGCCTACCAGATCACTGTAGTGTTTACCAAGCGGAAATGCTGGCAATACACAGGGCTGTGAAGCAGCCTTATATGGTTACCTGGGCACAGGGATATTGAAGGCAATTGCAGAGCAGACGAGCTGGCCAGAAGAGGCACCACCGACCATATCCTTCCGGGAAATGATTCGGTAGGCATACCCATGGCCACTTTCAGGCTTCGTGTGAGCACAAGCACTTTAAGAATCGCAAATGGACTATGGTCAGCCATATCTTCGTGTGAGACATCCAGGCAAACCTGGCCCTCATATGACAAGGGGCGCACAGAAGCGCTTCTGACTTTAAACAAATCAGCTCTATCGTCCCTGATAAGGGTTCTAACAGGGCATTGCTTAATAGGCACGCACGGTGCTAGAATGGGGGTAGCGACCTTCGACTATTGTCACAGCTGCAGATGTACAGAGAGGAAGAGAGCGTCCAGCACCTTCTCTGTCATTGTCCAGCGCTTAGTAGGCGTAGGATGGCTATCCTCGGTAAACCTTTTCTACATGACCTCGCTGAGGTCTCTTGCTATGAAGTAAAGGCTCTGGCAAAATTTATAATTTCCACGAGGTGGTTTGACCCGCTTTAGGCAGGGTAGGTGTCCTTTTTTGAGACCGTACAGGGTATTACAATGGGCCCATTGGTGGCTTAAGTAGTGAGCTTGTTACCATAGTGTTCAGCTCAGCCCTTGCAACCTAATCTAATCTAACCTAACCCTGCTGAAAAAAGTATCAATTCATATAAACGGCTAACTTATAGTTGACTATTTTACGGGATTACAGAAAGTAAGGCTGACGACAGAGTGCTCGATATAAGCTATAATAGGCGAGAAGCAATTTTTATTTTCATATATTTTACAAGCTTCAAACTGTTCTTGCACTCTGGCATTTTTTACAAGTTTCCCTGGCGGAATCACGAACAGGTGATCCCCGGAAGTCAGCTGATTGGTACTTTTTTAATGCGATGTGACACATTAGTCCATCTCTTTACAAAAACAAAATACATGGAATTTTTATTTATGTTTGTATGTATGTCACCGCCCTGCCACCTTGTATGGTTTAGCCATGCAATTTTCCACAAGAAATAGCGGCGGCCGCCGTAGTGTGATAGTAGCGTGCTCTACCTACCACATCGAAGATCCGGCGACCACGGCACGGGCAAAGTAACATCAAATTTTTAGAAACAAGTTTTTTCAAGTAGAAGAAAATGTTTCTAGGCGGGGTCGCCCCTCGTCAGTGCTTTGGCAAACACTCCGTGTGCATTTCTGCAATGAAAGCCTTGCCTGTGAAAATGTATCTGTCTTGCACCTGCCGTTCGGAGTCAGCATAAAACATCTAAATCCCGCACGATGCAAATTGGAAGATACACGCCAAGTATTTGTTATTTTTTTTAAGGGTTTTTACAGGCCATGTCTGTCCACCTGTTAATACTATCACTTGAGTGAAAATTTAGATATCTTTACCAAACTTGTGCACTGGCTTAAGGCCAAATTAAACTTCCTTAACCCTAACGCCATAGTCGTAACCATACCCATATCCATATCCATCTCAAATATGATCGATTAATCGCTTTAACCTAAAAATTGTGAAAATTTCATAAAAATGAAGAAAACGCATAAAATTTCAAACATATTCCACAAAAAATAAGTCTCTTAGGCAAAACGTACCCAAAACAATAAATAAAATATACAAAAAGTTAATAAATCCACCAACTCAAATATGTATAGGTTATGGATATGGCGAAAAACCAAAAACCAATTGGTTGGCTATGGTTTGGTTATGGCGCTAGCGTTATGGTATGACACCATTAATCGATTACATTGATTTCCATAAGGTAGGTTCGATCAGCTATTTTATCTGGTTATGGTTTTATGGTTATAAGTCACCATTAATTAGCCCATTATCTGGAACCAGAACATATTGGTATTAAAAATATGCAAAATGGAACGGTTACAATGCACACTTGTTCAATATCGATTTTTTCGAATCACCTATGCGGTTAAACACATATATGCAAAAAAAAACAATATTTATTACTATATGATTGCTCCATCAGGTGAACGAACTACTCAAATTTAAAGCTCAACCTTATTTACTTATCGCTGAGTGAACGGCCATGAACTTATAAATATGGACACAACTAATATAGCTATTAAATCATAAACACTATTTACGGGTAGCATCTAGGAAAAAAGCACATTCATTTTGTTTTTGCAATAGCGGTTTATTGACTTGAGAAATTGTTGTTTACCTAAACTTAGACGTTTTGTTGATTTCGTTGCATACATATTTATCAGCTAGGAAATCTCCCAAATAATGTGAAAAGCTTTTAATTTAGTAAGTGCATTCTAACAATAGTTAACTACGCCCGAGTGTTGAGCTGAATATCCATGAAAATGTAAGGGCAACTGCTTGTGGACCGCGACGCTTAGGACCCCAATTTTAAACCTTTCATCTTTTTAAGAAAATTTTCAAAGATTTGAACTATACTTTGAAAACCCCCAAATCTACACTACGTTTTTAAATTTTATTTCGCTTAAATTTTGGACTTAGCTGAACAATAGGAATGTTGTTGTTATTGTAGCAGTACTTCGCCCCATCCAATAGGCGCGATCATACATAAAATGTCGCCAATATCCTCATAAAGCAGTCCAAGGAATTTTACAGCTTCAAGAGGGTTGGACCGAAGTTGCGCTAGAGTGAAGTGCGTCTATCTTGGGGGATTGCTTTTCTCAACTGTGAGTTTAGGGTATTTGTCTTTGAGAATGGGCTTCACCAGGTATTTGTTGGCGTAATAATTTTCCGACTTTCTGTCTCTGTGGTCCCTTTTGTGGTTCCTTTCTTCATACGGCTGACTTATTGAGTGCCGAGTTTCTTCATAGTACGTACGCAGATGGCTCAGATGTCTTTTCGGATACCAGATTTTTGGATGCTCCACAGAAACTGTAGCCCCGCTTAAACCGTTAATATCACTGTATCTCAGATGCTACTCCGAAAAATTCCTACTGATGATTTGTGTCAACAAAAAGACCTTTCTCAGAACTTTTTTATAAATGCCGTATCTCACTTCAAAATTTATTGATTTTATGCTCAGATAGGGCGCTTTTGAAACAAATTCTAAAAAAGGGTATTTTGGGAAAAAATTCTGAGGTTTGGCTTTCTGTAAACAAATTCAAACTCAGCTCTGCTGCATCAAGCAAATAAAACCATACACATAAAAAAATAGCAAAAACAACAAACGGGAAAAACTGAAGTTAAGCCACATACAAACCGACACAGATAGCCTAATGGTAGGCCTTCGGTGTTAGAAATTTGACGACTCGGTTCTAATCTCATTCGAGGAGAATTTTTAAGTACAAAGATATCTGAAGAGATCTTTGGTAGGGTCGAAATAGCTACAATATCAGCCAGTGTGTTTAATTCCTTTCAGAAAAATGATTGTGAATACGTCTCGAACTCATTAAATTTACGAATGTAGTAAACAAATTCTGAAAAAAAGCGTTTTATAATAAAATTCTGAGGCTTGGGCTTCTGTGCACAAATTCTAAAAAAGGAAATTTTTCAGTAGTTTTCTGAGACAGTTAGTTTTCGAAACGGCATTTTTCTTATTTTTTAATTGGAAGTCAATACTTCTCCGGCTACAACTCAAAATCCAGAGCTGTGCATTCATATAATTTCAATTTTAAACCGCCTTATATGCCTTAACCGCGAGAACTGACACAATACCCAATTTTTCTTTTTTAATTTCGCTGATCATGCTGATTTTGAGTTGTACATTATTCATTGTGTCGAGCAACATAACTATACCTATGTGATCTTTTTGCTTCTTCAAGAACTGGGGTATGTTTTACTGTTACTTCTTTGTTCATTAAAGTAAATAAAAATACAATGCTTCACTAAATGATCCATAGTATTGAACTGTTGTTATTTAATTACAGCTATTTAGTAAATTCCGATAAAATAAGGCTTATGCAAAGTATGTAGAAGAAATTTTTGAGCAAAAAGAAACCAATCAGCATGATGGCAGTAGAGGAAAGGGAAACACCCCATAGTTATCTTACAAAAATGTCAACCGCCAGAACCATTGATATTGTTGATAATGAACAGCACGAAAAGGCTCTCTGATGAAGAAATCCTATCGCGGATTCAAAAGTTTTTGTAATATTATAAATTAACCCGAGGACTCGAGAATGTTAGTTTTGTTTTTGAGGTACACTCAAGTCGAATTTCTTTGTTTCAAAACGTCTAATGAATCCCATCATTTCTTGACACCGTCCATGTTACCGAGCCATGAATTAGACAGGCGTGATGAGATACTTGTATAGCAAGATTTTGGTTCGTCGCAAGGACTTTACTTCAGATCTAGATGTAGCAACTGTCATAGGTCCTAGAAAGCTTCTAGGATATGCCAATAGAACGGAGTTTTTTTTATAACATAGGACCTGGTTTTTGATAGGATTTTTCAGTTTGCTTGTTAAACAAACTTCTGCTTGTTAAACAAACACTACGAACTCATTCAATCTGTATGAGGTCCTGACGAACCGGCCAGTTCAACCTAACCTATGGACTTTACTTTTCCATTGCCTACTCAACCCAAAGTAGCACTTAGACTAACTTAAAAATACATACTAAATTACTACAAATATTTAAAGAAATGAGAATACGATAATAAGAATTGAATTAGTAAGGTGCCGAACACGTGGATGATCCGGTCATGTCGTTGCTTAGAGGGAAACACTTATGCGGCAGTTACTCACGAACGTACGTACCAAAAACGTGTCAGCTGACACGACCTATCTTATGAGTGTGCAATGTAAACGAAAACTCACCGACGTGCAACGCCCGTACGTACGTAGCCCGGAACGTAGAAGTCAAAACACTTTTGATTTTTTCCGTAAGAACGTGTCAGCTGATCGCTCTCTCACTAGACAGAGTTGCCTAGTAAACTTTTGTACGCTAATTTTTGACCGTTTGAAATTTTATGCAAAAACGCCTAATTAAAATTTGAAAAATTGTGAAAATAATTCGAAATAATTATGTAAAAGTGTTGATTATAAATATTTTATCTATTTATACTTATTTAATATGTATTCCGGCCTTTTACAATATCAAAAACTAAATTGGAAAAAGTTGATGTTTCCATAAGCATACATGCAAAATGGTCAATGGCAACAGTGCTTATCTGTAAACAATACACACACAAATATGTTATGTACATGTACACAGACGCACACATTGATTCCTACGGGCTTGAGAGTTCGGTCAAACGTGCTTCGTACGACAAACGTCCTTACGTACGGCACACGTCGGTGGGTAACTGCCGCATTATACGCATAGAACAAAAACAGCAACAAATTATCAAACGAATTATTTACGGCCAAAACCACTTCAATAAAACTAATTTTATTAACACGTGCATCTCAGCATTATCAATAGAGTGAGTGAGTGCAATTGAGTGCAGTAGAGAGACCTTAAGAGCTCAACGTTATAGAACAGAGCCGGCCACACAAATACTAAAACAATTGCATAAGTGTGTGTAAAAATTGAGTGACAACTCCCCACAGTGTGCTAAAAGAAAATGTGGACTGTGAAGTTCGAAATTAAAAAGGACTGGTTATTTGATTTCAAGCTAATCCTAACAATACTTACTTATATTCATATAACTAAGAACGCAGAGGTCGAGCTAGCCAGATTAAACTTTTTTATAAAAGAAGGTATGGTGTTTCTTCAATGCAAAATTTACTTAAAAAATCACTCTTTCATCAAGAAAGAACTATAAAACAAAGTAAATGCAAAGATAGAAATATATATTTTCAAAACAAAGTTATTCAATAAAAAAAAATGTATAAAAATTATTAAAACTAAGTAGAACGTATAAAAAGTTACTTATATTAAATTGTCAATATTTATTAATAATTAATTAATTATTATTAATTATTAATATTTAAATTGTCAATATTAATATGTATGTTCAAAGGAACTTAATAATACTAACTAAAACGTATTAAAAGTCACTTTAACATTGCAGCATATTGTTTTTATTATGTGCCCAAAAAGTAGCATGGACTTTTCCTTTTGCATTCACTGTTTATTTTAGTGAGTGACCAGCGAAAGCAAACGATCGTGATTGCACATCGTTATTGCCTCTGTGAAAATACGAACTCAAATTGCACAATGTGCAACTTTTGGCCGGCTCTGTTATAGAACATACAAAGCTTCCGATCGTGTTGATATTCATTATAAAAGCTACTTGGCGAAATCTGTAAGTCAATTGGGCATTCACTAAGTTAATAGCAACTAGTCGCTTAAGAGCGGACCTAAACTCGTATTTAATAATTAAAAGACCAATCAAATAGTTGTATTAGAAAAATAAATTCAAATAATTATTTGTAACTAATAGTGTTATGCAATTCAAGTTAATACCATAAAAATGAACGAGAACAACGTTATTGGCACAAAATCTAAAATTATCGTAAACAATATCTCCTCTGGTTCAAATTCAACAGAACAACAAAATATCGAAGCGCTCTCACCGGCGGTATTAGACGCGTATCGTGAAATTGGCGCGCGCAACGCGATCGGCGATTTCAAGTTATCTGTGCAAGCGATTGGTGGTCCGGGTGAAAATTCGTATGGCTCAGTACTCAAAGTTTTGTTAACACCGATAACGCGCACGCATCCCACACAAAAAACGCTGCGCTCTCTGCATACAATACTAAAAATTGCACCGACCAACCCAGCGCGCCGTACGCATATACGAGTTAAAGATGTTTATAAGCGCGAAGTATTTATGTATGGATCTGTGTTTAGTGAATTTGATGCGCTGTCAAGAGGGCGGACTGACTCTCCCTTTTCCGTCGTACCACGTATGTTATACGCATCGCTAAAGGATGGCGCTGAATTTATAATATTTGAGGATCTGTCCAGTAATGGTTTTGTGATTAATTCGCGCACCAATTTACCCACATATGACTTAGTCGTTTGTGCTTTTCGTGCAATTGCACAGTTACACGCTATGTCGTTTGTATTGCAAGCGCGCAACCCGCAACAATTTGGTGATTTGGTAACCCAAATAGATGATAATCTTTTTACAATTGATATGGGGGAAGTGACATTACAGTTTGGTAAGAAACATGTGCGTCGTACGCGTCATATGCTCGAGGCGGATATTGAAGATAATGACGAAGAAATGCGCCAAACTAGCGAAGTGTTGGAAGCGCTACAAAAAATCGAGTTGAATTTTCAAGAGATTTGTTTGGATGCTGTTAACGGCGCGGCGTCTGCACCTTATGCGGCCATTTGTCATGGCGACTTCTGGAACAATAATGTACTCTACGAATTTGATGTAAGTAATTATTGAAATCACTTCCCCGTTTACAAAACAGCTTGTTGTCTCTATATGCTCCAAGAAAGATCGGCATGAGAGTGTTTTTGCAGTACCTTCAATTAAAAGTAGCATGGTAACACAGTCAAACAGCTTATAATTCCAAGTCCACTGTATACTTCCTATGCATCCTATGCAATGGTGTAACGGGGACTACTGTGGTATGGAAGTAGTGTTCTCGCCTTCCATGCCGAATATCGCAGATTTAAATCCCTATGGAAGTTACATTGAAATACTTTAGAAGATGTTTTTTCTAAATTAGGTCAGCCTCGGCAGTGTTTGGCAAACATTGATTCTATATTTGGCGCTTAACCGCCTAAGAGATTTGGACCGTTTCGTAACAAGTCACGCTAACTATTTCTGTTTCGCGATAACTGACGGCAGTTGGGGGCCCAAGAGAGGTCAAGTCTTCCGCAACCTGCCTCTCCCCACTCAGTGGCGGTCTCCCACTTCATGTGCTTCCAAACTGCGGTGTCCATTGAAATACTTCCTTAGCAGGAATACTTCCTCGTCCATTCGTATAAGCCAGCGAAGCTCCTTGTGCTTTTTTTTCGCTACACTATCTTCATATCTGCGTGAGGTCATACAGCTGATCATTTTACCCTCTTGGATACTCTTCGTCGTCAGCATGCGCAGGACCATAAGTTTTCCTTGAGAAAAGCAAAACGACAAAAGCAGGCAACTTTTACAGAATGGGCGCTTTCAGCTTTGTTGGCACGTTTCAAACGTGTTTCCGTCAGTTGAGTGATAGAAAATTTGTTCCACGAACGGCAAGTTGAGCAAACTGCCAAACGAAATAATTGTCTTTAAATTTTAAGGAAAAGGACTTTTTCTTTGGACTTTAGAATTTAAACGTTAAAGCTTAAGCTTATAAAACACCAGGTTATCCATGAAATTGTGTGCTTTCGTCAATTTGCACTCCTTCTTTATATTGATGACAGCTGCTTTTACAATGGTAATACCATAGAGGCCAGAAACATGTACAGCAGCATCGCGTTGTGTTCCGTTATATATATAAAATTAGAATAAGAATTTTCTTTTATATATGTAAATGTGTTGTATCAATGTGGCTTATCGCCATGATTTTTCATTTTCGCCATGTTTTTTCATGTCCCGTTACGATCCGTTATATATAAAGCGAGTTGGTTTTTTTTTATGGCACCACGCCAGTTATTAAAACTTGCACGAATTTTTGATTCCTGTTGGGAGGGAAAGAACACCACCCTAAATCCAAGTCAGGGAGATATCGTATCTCCTAACTCTGCCAAAACGCCCAAGGGATGCACAGAAGCCAACCTTGAGGCCTATTTTAATTTTCCGCTTAACGCAAAAAACGCCCGAAAGTCGAGGATGATACCGCACGTCCACTCACGCGAAAAGACAATACCGGAATGAGGAAAAGGACTTCTTAATTTTCTTTTCACACTTCAGATTAAGAGGAAAACTGTTTAACCTTTTAAAATGCCAAAAAAAACTGTCAGACAGCCGAACAAGCATGAGCGAATAAAGCGAAACAAATCCGTGCTCAGTAATTTGACGTAAAATCCCAACCATTGAGTGGATCAAAAATACTCAACAGTGTGTTCAAAAACTTTTCACTCGACGATTGATCAACAGCTATGTTCGCTGAAAGTGCACGTATAGCAATTTTTCAATATCCTTAGAAGCTGCTCCCAAATTTTCCTTGCCTGCAGCAATGGACTCTGAAACTTTATCGTTTTAAGAATATGAAGTTACGTGCTTTAAAACAAATTTTGTGTTATAATTGCTTTGTAGTGCAGCATGAAACTATCGTGTTATTTGCTACACTCAAACAAAAAGTCATAAAAATTCCTGAAAGCGAAAAATAAATGGGATTGATTGACAAGTAATATTCTTAAACCTTATGCCTTTTTTTCCTTGGTAATGGAATAATTGTCTTAAAAATGGAGAAAATTGTAAAGATTATAAAAATTGTATTGTGTAACTGTCCCGACCGTGATCTAAGCCCACAACGTTACAGTCTTCCGAGACTTTATCTTATTCACAGAGCTATTCATTAAGTATTCTGGAAGGAAAAAATAGAGGAAACATTTTTCCCCACATTAAAAAAATTTTAAATGTGTAACTGTCACGGCCTTGAATTTCTAGTCGAGTATCAAACATTTAGAGTAGAGTAGGTACTCTTATTCGCTGAGCTAGCTCGTGCATGTAAATATTGTGAGAAATATTCAATTAAGTACTCTTGACTGAAAAAATTGACGAAAAACTTTTCATAAGATTAATGTTACCGATATTAACAAAAACTTAATGGAATCACAATTTCGTTTAATAAAGTAATTATTTTTCCTTTTTACACAGGGCCTTTTGCCCCCAGCCCCAAAAAATTATAATGCTTTTTACAAAATGGGTAGCAGCTCCTTCCTCCTTAACTTTAAGGACAATCAAAATAAAGTGTATGTGTAACTATTCATAGATGTTGCACCTAACCCAGTATGTGCCTATTTTTGAAAAAATTATATTATCTTTTGCTGCAAAAATAACATATTGGCATTTTCCTGATAATTTTCTATTTTTCGTAATTTATTGAAAATAATTTATTTTTGATTGTCATTTGTTACAGTGACAGCTCAATGCGAAGCTCCGAGCAAAACCGACTACATTTTTCATTCCATTGGGAATTCAATAAACCAACAATGAGATAATTAATAATTTGAATATTGTATGGAATAATGTAGAAAGCGTGACTAATTATTTCATAAAGCCTCTGTCTGAAATTGGCATTAAATGTCTTATACAAAAAATAAGAAATTCTTACTAATTACATTAAAATTTATAGACAATTTGTTTATTCCTTTTATATTTTAGATAAGCGGTTTTTCTGAATGTAGGTGCGTAAATTTGCATTTTAATTAATTAATTAAAAACTACGAACCAAAAATGGTAGCGCCTTATGCATAAAATACTTTACAGTTTATGCTATCTAAAAGAATAAACGTCTTTCGAATAGCTTGAATGTTAAAAAAAAAAACAGTTACGTTATTTTGTTCTATTACGGGAGAAAAGCCATATCATCTCCCGACATCGTCCATCATTCGGGGCAATATATGAGGTCATGTGTGATGAGGCTTGTAGAAATCGGTTATTTGATTTTTTAATATAATTTTTCTCATATGAACAACTCATAAATTTGTTCAAGCTAAGAAAATTCAATAAAGCTAAACACTGTTATATTTACAGTCCACCAAACAACACTGCGCCATCAATGCTAAACTGATTGACTTTCAAATTTCACGCTATGCTCCGCCAATCTTAGATTTGGTTCACTATCTTTACTCATGCACCGAGAAGCCGCTTCGAGATGAGCATTTCCACGAATTCATGCAGATTTATTATGATACAGTGACAAAAATCATACGCGACTATGAATTAGATCCAAGAGTATTATATCCGGAAACGATATTTCGACAACAACTACATCGATTTGGTGTTTATGGATTTTGTATGTCGGCTCTATCGGTGCCCTTTTTTTTATTAGCCGCAAGTGAAATACCCGATTTGGATAAAGTCTCGGAAGCGATACGAGAACTCTCTTCATCATCAGATGATTCGGATACAGATGAACCAAAAAATGGGTTTGACAATATTAAAGTACAAAAAATATGTAAAAACGACAAAAAATCTTTGTCACCAAAAAGTCAAAGCGCAGCCGAATTGGTTGATGAATACGATCTACTAACGGAACGCACGCTACCTTTGTTCAAGAGACGTATGATTGGTAACGCAATGGATTTGCAAAGATACGAAATGATTGAGGCTATTATGAAGTATTAGAACGGAGAGTGTATTGCTGTAATTGCTGTGATATGTGAGAAAGAATTTGTTGCAATTTATGTGATATGTAATGGCTAATGATTTTCATAAAATAAGTATGTTTATTTTAAAATATAAAAAATGTATAAGAAAAGTTCAAAGTTTTAAGTTTTTTTAAATTAAGATTAACAGTAAAATAATATGTATATGGAATTTGCTATTTGATAATCGTGACGATCGTTAATAAAGGATAATTTGTTTAAATACCATCGGCGTTATACTTTTTTTAAGGTCACAGCACTCCTACCTGATTTAGGCACAAAGTTAAACATTAGCAGTTCTGCGACAGTATGCATTCCTAAACATACTCGTAATAGTAACTTCTAAAAAGCTAAATGGAACCACAGTGCTTTGTAGAATAAACAGCAGAAAAACGGGCTTCGTCGCATATTTATATATTTATATCTCTGAAATCATACCCAATTTGGAAAGCCTGACTTAATATTCGGATTTAACGCTCCATCAACCCTAAAAACAATTCAATTTAATCAATTTATTTTGACGAAAATTAAAGTTGACGCACACAGAAACAAAGGTGCAAGGTATATGTGAATACTCGCCAGTGTAATTGATGTGAAACATCTACGTCGCCACACGATCCTGCGTTAAGCCAGAGTCCATCCGGAGTCATTTTAGTGTTACTTGGGGATCACTTCGGGCTCATTTTGGGATGTTTTTTGGACTCCCTCGGGGACCTGGTAGGTATTTTGGGATTATTTCGGGTTGATTTTAGGGAATCTCTCGGGTCCTCCCGGGGTCATTTCGGGATGATTTTGGGGACTCTCTCGCAGTCCTTCCCGGGGTAATTTCTGTATAACATTTGGGGCTCACTTCGGGGTAGTTTGGGGGTCATCCCAGGATATTTTGGGGACTATCGGGATCCCCCGTCATAGGCCCCTAATTCCACCTCCTCGCTTCGCCACTCTTAGGTCGTACAAGCTCGTAACAAGCCAAGTAAACGGAAAATAAGTTTCTAAGAAACTTACAGAAGTATACATTAAGCTCACAAAGCCGATATACAAACATACATAACAACGCTTGAGAGTTTTTAAATTTTTAATAATAGTGTTACTTTTAAGGAAATACATACTTCACAACATGGACAACAGCAAGACAACGCAACTATCACATTTCTTAATTATAATTTACGCTTGTTTTTAAGTTTTTAAATTTTATTTTGATTTTGTGCGGTTTTATACCGGCCACCGCGATAAATATAGTTTCAAGTTAATTGTAATAAATTGACACCATAAAAACGCATATGGTCAAAATTTCCCACTGCCACGTTACAGTCGTACTTTGTTTAAGCTTATAATTATCAAAGTATATATTAAATGAATAATCTACTAGGCATGTATAAAGAGACCGATGAACAGCATTATATTTATATTGACATTTCTTTATATCTGTTATAAATTTAAAGCTAAGCCGGTTTAGCTGCACTGCCACGTTACGTAATTTCGGAAGTGGTTTTGGATGTTATTGGAAGTTTTGTGAAAAATCTGCGAATCTACGAATCTGATAATATTCCCTGTTTTATGTGTCATGTGAAAAAGAGGAAATCATAGATTAACACCTTCTGTTTGAGTAAAAGCTCATTACAGCATACGTTATAAGTATATTTTTGAGCACTGCCACTTTACAACATATCACTGCGACGTTACACGTACGATTTTTTGAGAAAACGCTATTGCGGAAAGTGAATAGATACTCAAAAATATATATAACTTCTAACGACTTGCACTTAATTATACTAAAATATATTGGGCTATGAAGCTGCATACACAAAAAGTTCCAAAAATATTGTAACGAATATTAGCAACACTAAGGGTACTGTCATCTCTAAGCCGATGCTAAGCAGTGACGTGAATGCACATCAATAACACAGGTCAACAAAAAACAAAATGTTCAATTCTATAAAAAAAATGCAATTACGAATCAAAAATATTTGGTTTTGTAGAAGTTATAGGGATTTGAAAATTTTGCATTTTTGCACCAGGCTAATTTAGGTCCTTTCCCGCTATTTCGGTCGATAGAGGGCGGTGGGTAGCTACCTGATGCAGCGATGCATCGAAAAAAGATCTTAAAGCACAACATACTCATCTTAAAAAAAACAACAAAAAATGTGGCTGAGAAACAGTAAAAAGGAGATAAAAGGTCCCAGATACACATGATTTTAGGTAGATTTGGCAATTCGTTACGTACATATTAAGAAACTCATCGAAACTTTTACTGTCGAATTGGCAGGCCTAGCAATAGAGCATGCCAGCTACATGATAGCGTTTTTGTAAGTACAATTTTTTTTAAGAAGCTGTAGTTTCTTGGACCACTCGTTGTGGGCGACACTATGTTTTTGCATATCACAAAGGAATGATGTCTTCGAAAAGTTGTAAACGAGCGGCTAATTCGTTTTGCTATATATGTGGCGAATGTATTAAAAGAAGACAAAAAAAGTTTGATTTAACTAAAACCACAAGGATCTACCTGTTAAAAACCAGGACAAAAAATGGGCTCCACATGTTTCATGTAACTCTTGCAGAAGCATTCTGGAGAATAAGTTTATTTTCTCTTTTTTATTGTACTAACTGTTTCATATATATACATATATCTACATATATATAATTGCATAATAACTGAAATTGTTATGCTTTACGTTTTATTATAGTTTGGTACCAGGGTGAGAAAAGAGCCATGAAGTTCGCAGTGCCGAGGATTTGGAGGGAACCGAGTAATCATGACACTGATTGCTATTTTTGGGTAGTGAAACCACTGAAAGGGAAACGTTTAAGGAAAACAATATATCCGGAACTACCATCGACATCCACTCCAGTACCACATTCGGAACAAAATCCTGTACCTGATCCACCTGTGTTGGAAAAGCAACTATTCCCTAAAGGCAGCTTTCAAACACCGAGTTCATCTGCATCCGTACGTTCCGAATTTGTTCCTCAATTTGAACCAGGAGTACCACATCTCATCAACTCTGAAGATCTCAATGTCTTAATAAGAGACTTAAATCTATCAAAAGACCAAGCAGAGTTATTAGCATCGCGACTTAAACAACGAAATTTACTTCTGATGTTCGAATATCTCGGCAAAGAAAGCGTCATGAAGAATTTTCTTGTTTCTACAGTAAGGAAGATGGACTCTGTTTTTGCTATGACGTGAAAGGTTTATTTGAAACAATTGGTATTCCTTGTAATACAAATGAATGGCGCCTCTTTATCGACAGCTCCACAAAAAGTCTAAAAGCAGTTCTACTACACAATGGGAACAAATTTCAATTTATTCCACTGGCACATTCCATACATCTCAAAGAAAATTATGACAGTATTAAAATGCTATTAACTGCAATCAAATATACGGAATACAAGTGGGAAGTTATTGGAGACTTAAAGATGGTTTGTTTTTTTACTGGAATGCAAGGTGGATATACCAAACACTCCTGTTATCTTTGCCTATGGGATAGCAGAAATAATGCCGCCCACTATAGCCAAAAACATGGGCCTGAACGTACTGAGTATGGAGTGGAAAGATTTAATATTAAACATGAAGCAATTGTCGATCCTAAAAATATATTGATGCCGCCATTGCATATTAAATTGGGCCAATTGTTGAAGACTCTTAATATTGAGTCTAAAGCTTTCAAATATTTGCACTTTTTTTCCAAATCTGTCAAAGGCAAAATTAAAGCTGGAGTCTTTGTTGGCCCTCAAATAAAAAAAATTATGAACTGCGATATTTTCCCGGACCTACTTAGCAATGAGGAGAAACTAGCGTGGAACAGTTTTAAGGCAGTAGTTCATGGCTTTCTTGGAAATCATAGGGATTATGATGAGCTGATAACTGGCATGATTACGAATTTTTCCGCCATCGGATGTAGAATGTCGCTAAAGATGCACATGTTACATTCACATCTGGATAAATTCAAATATAATATGGGAGCTTATTCAGAAGAACACGGAGAGCGATTCCATCAAGATATAATGGAGTTTGAGCATGAAAGCATGATGGGGGACTATATTTGGACGTTAGTAAGAGAAAATGTTACCGAATATGGCAGGAAAAGCAGGAAAAGCATTTTTAAACATTAAAACTGTATTCTAAAACTTAATTTATAAGAATAAATCTTAAATTGATTTTTACTATACTAGAATAAATCAAATCTATGTCAAATTTTGATGAATTTTCATGTTTTTCGTTTTTCTCATTTTTTTCGAACAAAACCAAATCAAAAAATTTTGTATGTTCATATTCTTATTTCTGGGTGCAAAAGCAATAAACAAAATATACGCACGACCCATGTACAAAAATGTTGTTGACCAGTGTAATTCAATCATTATGTCTACACATATGTACGTATACGGAGGTGAGAAGCAACGCACAACCACATGCTATATCTGAGATACTCCCGAAAGTATGCAATGAGAAAAGCTATAAAATCGTGCAATTGTAGTTACAGCTGAGAAGTTTGATAGCTGATGGTCAACTAGTACATTCTGGAAACGGAAGCGCCTAGAAGATGCGAAAGAGGAAATCAAAGAGTATAAAAGGCAGCGACAGATAGAGGCGCTAGAATCAGTATTGATTAAGCACGCAATCTGTCGGGCAATAGTAAAGTTAGTTTCATTTAAGCTATAAATCAGTTTGAGTTAAGCAAGTTATCAGTAAGCGAAATATAAGTGTTATTGTGAAGTACTTTAATAAAGGCCATTTTGCATTATTGAAGAGTGGAGTTATTTATTCAACAGTTTAGTGATTCGTACTTAGCAGAAGGTTGCAAATAAGAGGATTTGCAGTAAATTCGTTACAATTGGTGTCAGAAGAGGAATTGTTGAAGAAATTCCAGAGGACACGAGGACATGGTAAAGTTAAGTGAATTGAAGATCCAGCAACTGAAGAAGGAGTTGGAGAGCTTCATGAACGACTACGAGAGGCAATGGAATTAGAAGGAACTGACGTGGAAGAGTATGACTTTCATCTTGATGGCGATGAGACAACAACAAAAATTGAGGAGAAAAACCAAACACCGCAGACAGCTACGAGCACAGACTTGAACATGATTTTGGCTACAATATCTGCTCAAACATCGACAGTGTCATCTCAACTGGTTGAACAGAAGACACATATTGCAGAAATGTCGTCAGAAATAACATCGAAGATTGAAGCACAAGATACGCGTATTTCAGAAATGTCGACACAGATTATATCAAAGATGGAAGCACAACTGAAATAACAAGAGACACGCATAACAGTACAGCTCGAAGCGCAAGGGGCGCGTATATCATCAAAACTCGAAGCGCGTATGGACGAGAAAATAACGCAGTTTGAAGAAAAAATCGAGGCCGAGGTGGATGCTTTGAGAGGTCGTATACAGGAGTTGCAACTAAATCGCCCAGCTGTTTCAGCCAGCAATACGAAGGTGAAAACTTCATCTTTTGACGGCTCTTTCCAGGTGTTTAAGATTCAGTTTGAGAAGACCGCAGCAGTGAACAACTGGAATGCTGAAGATAAAGTTGCTGCACTGTTCATGGAAAGGGCCTGCAGCTGAGATTTTACAAACCATTCCAGAGGGCGAACGGAACTGTTATAAAGCATTGGTAGGTGCTCTAGAGACGATACGGAACTGAGCACAGGAGACAGATATACCAAATGGAGTTACCGAACCGCTTCCAGAAGCCTGGTGAGACATTGCAAGAGTTTGCGTCGGATGTTGAAAGGCTGGCACATTTAGCGAATGCGGACGCACCCGTGGAATACACTAAACGGGTAAAGATTCAGAGCTTTATAAATGGCATACGGGACGTCGAAACAAAGCGAGCTACATATGCAAACCCAAAACCTACATTCACAGAAATGGTATCACATGCTCTGATTCAGGAAAACAGCATCGCTTCTGTGGAAAGGCCAGACTGGGTAGACGCAATATTGGAGGCGCTGAAAGGATCGGAAAAGCGGAGCGAAAAAGTTATCAAATACTTCAAATGTGGGAAGCCCGGTCACATTGCACGTCATTGCGATCTTGATCCTAGTGGTTTCAACAGCATGGGTGGTCTTAATAACAAAGCTGGAGGGGATGAGCAAGAGCGAGGAAGATGTAGAGATCGAGAGCTAGCTCCAGCTACTGAATGTCCTGTGATATCTATGTCGCAAATTGGTAGAAAATCGAGCAGTCTTACCGTCAGAGGGAATGTGGATGGCAAAGAACGTGTACTGACTGTAGATACGTGCGCATCTGATTCCTTAATTCGATCTGACTTGGTCACCAGGAGAGTAAACACTTTACCTGGAGCAAGGTTGCGTACGGTCACTGGCGAGTATAACCAAGTCCAGGGAGAAGTGGTATGTGAAGTCTTGATTGGAAAGGTCACAGTTCTACACAAATTCGTTGTGGCGGAGATCGTTGATGAAGTCATATTGGGAGCGGACTTTTTGGTTGACCATGACATCAAGATCGATATACAGAGAAGGGTGATGCGTTATAAGAACCAGGATATACCACTTAACTTCAGTTTGCAGAAAGGGTTCAGTAGGAATCGATTACTGGTGGAGAAGACTTGACAAAAACCACGAAATTCAAAGGCAAAGGTTGATAGATCGAATGGGTCAAATAAAGCAAAATCAAAAGTACCTGCTAGAGAAACACTGGCATTGACAAAACCTAATGGACGCACAAAAACGAAGCAACGAATTTCCCAGAAAAATGCGAGGGTAGTTTCAAGCCGGAGCGCACTACTGTTGTGAAACGTGGGAACGATACTGATTATGCGAAGTCAATCGGTCAAGCGCAAGCTCTACGAAGTAGTTAATTGGCCAAACAACAGAGTGTGAGGGAACGGCCCAGGGCAATGAGTAGTAACACTGGCATGATAAGAACTTTAATTCGGAAGGTTTCTTGGAGGGAGATTTGGTACTGTTATACAACTCTCACCGGCGGAAAGGTGTTCCATCCAAGATTCGGTGCAGTTGGGAAGGCCTGTACAAAGTTGTGAAGAAGATCAGTGATACCATCTACCGCATACAAACCATTGGGAAACCACGGAGTAGAAGAGTGGTACGTTTAGAGATGCTAGCGGCGTTTAGATCGGGAGATTTGTCTGATCGGGACGATCAGACTTTGGTGGAGAGCAGTGTAACGAATATTAGCAACACTAAGGGTACTGTCATCTCTAAGCCGATGCTAAGCAGTGACGTGAATGCACATCAATAATGCAATCATTATGTCTACACATATGTACGTATACGCAGCTGAGAAGCAACGCACAACCACATGCATATATCTGAGATACTCACGAAAGTATGCAATGAGAGAAGCTATAAAATTGTGCAATTGTAGTTATAGCTGAGAAATTTGATAGCTGATGGTCAACTAGTAGATTCTGGTAATGGAAGCGCCTAGAAGATGCGAACGAGAAAATCAAAGAGTATAAAAGGCAGCGACAGATAGAGGCGCTAGAATCAGTTTTGATTAAGCTCGCAATCTGTCGGGCAATAGTAGAGTTAGTTTCATTTAAGCTATAAATCAACAGAGTTGTAAAAAGATTGAATCAATTGAGTGTGCATTCTCTCAGCATTCCTTTAAAAATTTGTGATTTTTTGGTTGCATATTATAAATCTCCATTCCTGAATGGCTTAAAATACTCAAAAGCCAAAGTGTGTGTGTTATTAAATGGTAAATTATAATTCAATATAGAGTGTGAATGTACGAACCATTCCCAATCTTTAATGAATGTAAACTTGAAATGAACAATTTTTTTCCATTCAGTACTAAATACTTTTCCCCCAAGGTTATTTTTTTGTATACTTTCATTGCCATCAGATATGTTAAATCAATTTAGGAGTAGGGTGCAAAAAAGGCGTAAAATTGGTCAATAGCAAAAGTAGCCCCTTCTAATTATTCAAATAGTTTAATATTTAAGAATTCATAAGTTTAAAACCGGCTTATAATTATTAAATATGAATTATTATGTTTGTTTAAGAGCAACTGAAAAGAAAGAAGCATTTACTGGTATATTGCGACGGTACCATTTCGAAAACAAACAAACAGGTAGTTAATTATAAACCAGGAAAGTCTTCAATCATTTTCATGGTGTCCGAACATAAGACATACAAGAAATATTACTTCATAGCAGATTTTGTATACATCGTAATTGGGTTGATTTTGTTTTAATTAATCGTGTGAGATCAAAAAATGTTAGGCTCTTGTGAGTTGATTGATTCTTTTTAGGTAAATCTCGCGGAAAACTCGCTTACATAAAACCAAAAGACATGAAGATATAGTCGAATTTGGCTGAAATTTCGCAAAGATAATCTATTGCTTTCTTACTATATATGTCAAAATGTTACTACTTATTTTGCTATTGTTGTAAAATGGATTTTGTAAATTAACACATTGTGCATTGACCAAATAGAGTAAATTGTGGATATTTTTTGTCGATAATATAACAAAAACAGATTCTTGAGTTTAAGTTATTTAACCCAGATAGTACCAATGTACTAAATATAGTACACCTAGATCATGTCGCGTCATGCTCGCATTTGAACTTTCTCGTTAGCGCGCAATGCAACAAAATGTTCATTATGCTTGCAGCAGTCATTAGACATACATCGCACCTTGGTGGCAGAGTTAAGATTTCGTGTTTTTTCTTGTCGAAGTTTGACAAAATTGCAAAATGCGAAATTGTCATATACGGTTCGAAAGGTAAGGCAATATAAAATATTATATAAGATAAAAATGAAAAATTGTATAGGCAGGTTGAAGAAAGATATCCAATATTTCAGTATAATATGAAAAACTTAGGCTTTTTTAAAAAATGTTATCTATTTCGGCTAAACAAACTAGGGTGTACTATATTTAGTACATTGGAACTATATGCGTTGTGTTTGTCATTATTTCATAGGGGTGTTTCACTTAACGAAGTACTGGCTATTTTGGAGGATGACGATGATAATGGTAATAGAGTTGAAGAAATTTGTATTTTTCCACCAATTGATGCAGCGGATGAATTGACAGATGAAGACTCCGGGGACGAGAACTATCTGCAGATAGATAACCTTCCAGCTTCTCAACTGCGGGCTACAGCAGAAGTTGTATTTGAAGGAAGAAACGCCGAGCATACTTCGTCAGATGATTCCGATGACGACTTGCCATTGAGCGAGCTAGCAAAAAAGCAGAATCTTCGAAAACGTAAGGCAAAAAACAAAAGAGATGTAACTGGGTAAAGGAGGACTTAGAATTTTCTGTTACGGACTTCGAGGGACCTCCATTCTCAAAGGAATCGGAAAATCCTCTAGAGCTCTTTTTTAAGTTTTTTGATGATGAAGTAATAGAGCTAATTCTGACTGAAACTAACAACTATGCCCAACAAAAAAACATCAATGCAAACTTTGAAAAGCGCGAAATTTTAGCATTCATAGGGGTTTTGATATTGAGCGGATACGTACAGGTTCCAAGAAAAAAAAATGTACTGGGAACGCGAAAAAGATTGTCACAATGACCTGATCTCAGACACAATAACCAGAAACCGATTTTATATGATTTTTTCCAATTTTCATGTGTGCAACAATCAACATTTGGACACTGATGACAAGTTTGCAAAGGTAAGGCCTCTTTTCGATGTAATAAATAAAAAATTCATGGAGCATGCACCATTAGAGGAAATGCATTCAATTGATGAGGCCATGGTACCATATTATGGCCGTCATGGTTGTAAACAGTACATCCATGGAAAGGATGATCGAGGATCCTACGACTACGCAAAAATCTTTGACGAAAATATAGCAGCAGTGAAGTGGCATGATAACAATGTAGTTTACCTTAATTCAAACTTTGCTGGAGTACAACCGGTTCATACAGTAAACCGTTACTCACGACGGCAAAAAAAAATATTAAGAGTGGAGCAACCTCATCTCATAAATATGCACAATGCCAATATGGGTGCAGTAGATCGTTCCGATCAAAATATCAGCCTATATAGAGTTTCAATCAAAGGAAAAAAGTGGTATCATTGTTTACTGACCCACTGTATTGACATGGCTGTGCAAAATGCATGGCAATTGCATCGAAAACAAAATGGAGACATGGACCAGCTGAAATTTAGGAGAGTCATTGCAACGACATTACTGCAGCAAAATCGGAAAGAGCAAACTTACCAAAAAGGACCCAGAGGAAGCTTGGAAGGATCAGTTTTACGCTGTGTTGGCATTAATCATTTCGTGGTTCACCAAGATAAGCAAACTCGTTGTGGATTTTGTCATGAACGGATCACGACCAGATGGCGAAAATGCGATGTTGGAGTGCATGTAAAGTGTTTTATTTCATTTCATACTAAAAATTAATTTTTTCGTTCACAACGCATATGTACCCAATGTACTAAATATAGCCTTAAAATCCACTTTCATGAATATGTTTTAAAAAAAGTTTAGACATGTCTGTTTAATCACAATTGAAGCCCAAAAACATAAAAATTATTTGGTTGCCTTCCCGGTTTTGTCTTGGGACTATCTGGGTTAAATACATCAAAGTGCATAGGTCCAGTGGCGATTTTGTTGGAGCTTCCTAATTCCGAGAATTTCGACAAATATATGTATATTTCCATGGCATCGTCCTACGGTGATTCAGGCTTTTTCTATTCACCTTCCCCGTTTTCCTTCATCTGTGCCACAACAAAAAAAATTTTCCATTTGAAGAAACTCTTCAGAGGTTATTGACTGGCTCCATCGGACTACAGTTTTTTTACAGCTGATATTTTAACAGTGTTTGACGGAATATAAATATAGGACCCGAGTGGTTGAGAATAGTCTCTCTGCCTATTTGCACGGCAAAGGTAAAAGATTGAAATTGTTTTGGTTGAATTCTATTTTACTTGAGCAGATTTGTATTCAAGGTTAATTTCCTTGCTATCAAAAAAGCTCCCACTACCACTATAGAGCCTACTTTAAATGAAAGTACATATTGTGTTTACAAGAATATTTTTCTTAGAAAATAGGATATTGCTATTGCATTTTGCAAACTCACAAACCAGTATAGATACAGTATTTGACCATATACCGCTAGGAAGAATATATGGAGGAACTTAAGAGTTTTTATATGTTTTGCCCTTTCTTTAATTGTTTAATCATCAATTGAGGACGTGCAAATGTGGGCTAGTACTTTTTAATGCAAGCCTTTTATATGGCACATTGGCACCACTTATTTAGAACGATGACAATTTTCGGAACAGAGATGTTGAAATATTTGTAATTTGTTTTTTTTTTTTATTATTAAATTTTTAGGAAAATTTCAATATGAATACTTTTCCAGTTAACTTCTTCGTACTTTATTGTCATTTAAATATGGAAAAAAACTGGCCATCGCGGACAATAATTAAATTATTGTGTTGATATTTTGAAGTGGTTTTAATTAAACGCAACCATGTGATATTTGAGCGGATTTTGTGCATGTACGACATTTTTCATAATTGATTGGTACTAGAAAAGTGTGTGCACATTCAGCAAAGGCTGCATTCATTTGAATGCTTATTCTGTGTTGAGAAATGTTTGTTTCATCCAATTACTTCATTATTTCTTCGAATGAGTTAAAGAGTGCATTCTTTTTTCCACTACTGAATGAAGAATGGATTAACTTTTAAGCCACATTCCTTAGCAAGGAATGAATGAATGAAGAAAAAGCATTCTTAAATCAATGATTTAAAATTTCAAATGATTACACAGTTTTACAGCTCTGTAAATCAGTTTGAGTTAAGCAAGTTATCAGTAAGCGAAATATAAGTGTTATTGTGAAGTACTATAATAAAGGCCATTTTGCATTATTGAAGAGTGGAGTTATTTATTCAACAGTTTAGTGATTCGAACTCAGCAGAAGGTTGCAAATAAGAGGATTTGCAGTAAATTCGTTACAATATAACTAACAAATTTATAAGCACTGGGCGTATGAGTAACATTGATTCTATGTATTTCCATTTGCTTTTTTATAGGAGTAAACGACTTGATTTAGTTGATAAACGAAGACAGGATGAGACTGTTTTTAGCTCCTCTTTTAGAATATATAGGACTTGCTCATGGGAGGGTCTAATAAAAGTGAAACAATAACGGCTTTTTTATGATTTATTTTTAAAATTTTAAAACTATTCTGAATGTATAGGTTAGCTATTCTAAAAAATCTTATTTTAAAGAAATATTTATACAGGTATATTAGTTATATCCTTGTCTGGATGTATTAAAAGTAGCTATTTTATTATCGCGAACTTGTATTTGATGGGCGCTGGAAATATTTTGTATGGGCTTTGCTCTTGAAAACAGCTCTACAACTTGCAGTTCAGCGTTAATCATTTCAATTTGATTGCTTGTTACTTCTTCAATCGTAATTTTTGATGGACTCATGCCTGTGCAAAGTCATATGCATTGTTAACGACTACACCCCCGCTCTTACATGTTTTCGAACGATTGGTTGCACCAATCCCGTCTGCACAAATTTTTCCATGTGATGTTGCAAAGTAATTCCAAACAATTTTCATTCCAAATATTTCTTCAAAGTGAGGAATTAAAGCTGCAATGTATTTGTTTTTGAATTGTGATGATGGCCCGTCACTCCACATTTTTAAAATTCTAACTGTACTTGGCAAATTTTTAAACAATATATACAAGTATGGAACAATAGTGTCTTTTGTATGTGAAAAATTGTTTGATACCAGCACCTTGGCAGTGAAGTTTTCGTTATAATATAAGCCACTGATAAAAAATTGAAAGCTGCCGCTGATTCCAGTGTACACTTTGGACTTCATCTTGATTTTCACAAACGAAATTCTCCGCAAACTCCACTTGCAACAGACATTCTACGACATAATCCACACTAAGAGCTCTTTGGCGATCATAAACATTAAATACTTCGGACTGCTCGCTTTTTATTAAAAATGTGTACTTAAAATTGTGCCGACAAGCCAGATATATATGCAACAAGATCAGTTAGCTTTCCACTTTTCTGTCGTCTTTCAGTCCGATTGACACCATCGTTTTTCGCCCATTTCATCCATCATACTTGCATATCGAGATCAGTTTCAAGGGCAGTCAATTTCGGTACTGTTATACCAGTACATTTAACGCACTCTCCATACCAGCAGTCCATTGAAGGTATATCACACAAGAACTGCAATACAAAACCATTTTCATAATCTGATACGTGGGCAACAAATTTATGTAAAGCAGAGACAGCATATATGAAATTAGCATGGTATGAGCATAAGCACATGTTGTGTGGCAATTCTTTTATAAGCTTGACATGATCCGGTCGATGCTTTAGGAAAAAGTTAATCCACACGTATCTATATGGAAGGGGAAAGAAATTTTAAACCTAGTTTTTCCTTAACAAAGTGTAGTGGTGTTAAACAGTAAATAAAAATCACAGTACTTACCTTTCCCCGAGTTGCCTTGTTCTTCATTAAATAGTGCACATGCTTCTCTGCAGCTTAGTACCATATGCCTAGTGGGCAACAAGATTTTCTCGCCACTTTCGGACAGATATTCCTTCACATCTCGAATTCTGGGTGAGACTCGCGAAATATCATCACGCTCATTGAAAGCTGTAATAGCTTTTTTGAGCATTAAGATATTTTGGTGAATCTTTTTTTGGGGCGGTGGTGGTAGAATACCAGTATCCATGTCCATTTTGTTGGCTTCACACACGTTACTAAAAAAATTTGCTCAGGACGGCTTTCCGCTTAGTTGGTGATTGGGGTAATGCGGATCTGCTTTCCTCACCGCCTTACCGAATGTTTGTGAACAGTTATACCCTTTTAATTGAGTGGCACTCAAAACTGATCTGCTCCGGTTTTCCACATTACGCTTTTTTTCACGAAGCTTCTGTACCCTTTGCCGAATGTTCTCACGTCGTTTTTCGAGCACGGTACTAATTGTAGTTTGCGGCATTTCATTTTCTTCATTTTTCGTTTTTTGCCGGTAAAGTTTCGTACTTGCAGTTCTTTTCTTTTATTCTCCTCAAATTTTCCGGTGCTTTTAAGCTTAGCTATGTAATTTTTATTTTATTTACGCGAACCTGCGGTTTTATAATTAGTATCTTAGAATATACACAGTTAAATTATTTAAAAAAATCACTGCCACGTTACACATGATTGGCTCATTTTATTCGATGCTACCTAATTTTATTAATGTGATTTCTAATGAGACCGAAAGATCGCGGATTATACTAAGAACACATACCAGTGAATTTTAAAAACAGCGGTCAATTTCGCCACAAAATTTTCTAAGCCAAAAATGCATGCCGGAGGTATGTATATGGATACTTATCTAGTTTGATAAGTATCCAAATATACTATTTACTTCCCTTAAAACTTGAAAATTCTAGAAAAAAATAGGTCAAAATAATTTTATTTACCTTTTTTTTCGATGCTGAAATTTTTTCCATTTTTTCAATTCGAAGATTAATTTTAAAAGAGTGAGAAATGTCAAATACAGACACTTTTAATTTCTTGAAATATAGTGTTACTAGATATTTTACGAAATAGTCTTTCGTATCAAGTAACATTTCATACAGTATTTGTAAAATAAAAAAATCTCCGGTTTCACTTTTCGCGATTCTGGCCATGTCAATATTGTTTGGATCACTGTCGACATCTCGTTGTCAATTCACCAGTATTAGCACAATCATATAATACAACAAGCACTATAAATTGTAGAAGTTTTATCATGAAAAGGAGGGATGACTTGGCCCGTGTTGGAATATTGCTCCTGCCATCTACTTTACATTGCTAGGTGGTCTAGGGATCGTGAAAATGCAAAAAAGAGGGATCGTGAAAATGCGAATTCAAAAACTTGTAAATTTTGCTGTCGAATTTTAAGGAACTTCCCAATAATGTAGATATCTTAATATTTTGATTTTCAGAGCTTTAAGGTCGTTAGTGAAAGACAAAAACTATTTTAAAATTTTAAAGAGCTCAAGGCCGGTTTTAAATAAAACAAATGAATGAATAAATTAAAACAAAAACGTATTCATTTGTTTTATTTAAAACCGGCCTTGAGCTCATTAAAATTTTATAATAGTTTATATTAACGGCCAAAAACATTCTACATTAGGAAAGACAAAAAATATGTTTTTTCTTGTTCTCCTACGCGTTTCGATGTTTTCTACATCTTCTTCAGGGAGCCTGGTTTATTTAATATAAAACATAAAACAAAAGTGACAATTATTAATATTTTCACAACAAACAACATTCATCAATATTTCACTTACATTAATTTGTATAATTACACACATTAAAATATCATTTAATTGTGACTAAAACAATAACAATAATAAACAACACAACATTCTGCACATTTAAAAAGTTCGACTGCGTCCATTGCCTCGTACACTGTGATTGATTGCAGTCGCGTAGGCGCAGTTTATGTGATCCACATCTTCTTTGAAATTCATCGTTTTGTTTACTTTTTGTTGTATGCGCAGCCCTTCTGCTGTTAATCTCGTTTTCAAAATCTGCTGTATGGCCTGTGCTAGTCAGGTGCTCAGCAAGCACTGTAGTGGGTTTTTTGTTTTTCGCGTCGGTTTTATGCTCATTTATTCTTATGTTTAACGATCTCTTTCTGGTTCCAATATATATTTTATCACATTCTTCTCCAATTGATCCATTGCATTTTATTTCATAGTCTACGTCGTGTTGTTGGTCTTTGCTTAACTTGTCCTTTATTTGTGTAAATATTGTGCTAGGTGTTTGGTTTGGTTTGTGTGCAATTTTTATGTTGTTGTTCTTTTGTAAAGCTTTGCATTGATTTTTTGTCTGTTAGTCCTGGTATGTATTTGACGCCTGTGTATATTTTCTTTTCGTTTTCAGGTCTTAAGCCTACATTACTTCGCGCATTGTTAGGTATGTTTGCCTTGGCTGTTGTAATCCATGCGTTTATGAGTTTATTAGGGTAAACATTTTTGTGTATAAAATATTTTTAATTCGTCGTTCGTTTTCTTTCATGAACTCCTGTTCGCCTAACTTTAGAACTTTCTTAATAAAGGTAATTGCCGTTTTTAGAATTTCTTCCGCGTCCTTGGTTTTAATTATTGCGAATATATCATCATTCGCATTTCGTCATCTTCCGCCGTCACATCTCTAAGGTTGTTCGTTAGTTGTAGAGAATTACTTATGTTTAGGGTATCATTAATTGTATTTTTCATTATTAGCCCCATGATACAAAAAATGGAGGTAGTTCCATTTAGTGTGACGTTAAACACTTGACTTTTGCGAGGACAATGACAATTTACCAAAAACAAGCTACCAGATTGAAAATTGTTACGAATTTTTCTAATTTTGATGGATTTCATATTAATGGATACGATTAAATTCATAGTTAACAAGTAAGGAAGGTTAAGTTCGGGTGTAACCGAATATTACATACTCAGTTGAGAGCTATGGTGAGAACATAAGGGAAAATAACCATGTAGGAAAATGAACCGAGGGAAACCCTGGAATGTGTTTATATTACATGTGTATCAAATGAAAGGCACTAATGAGTATTTTATGAGGGAGTGGGCCATATTTCTATAGGTGGACGCCATTTAGGGATATAGCCATAAAGGGGGATCAGGGTTGACTCTAGAATGCGTTTGTACGATATGGGTATCAAATGAAAGGTGTTAATGAGTATTTTAAAAGGGAGTAATCCTTAGTTCCATAGGTGGACGCCGTTTCGAGATATTGCCACAAAGGTGGACCAGGGGTGACTCTAGAATGTGTTTGTACGAAATGGGTATCAAATTAAAGGTATTAATGAGGGTTTTAAAAGGGAGTGGTGGTTGTTGTATAGGTGGTCGCCTTTTCGAGATATCGCCATAAAGGTGGACCAGGGGTGACTCTGGAATGCGTTTGTACGATATGGGTATCAAATAAAAGGTGTTAATGAGTATTCTAAAAGGGAGTAATCATTAGTTCCATAGGTGGACGCCGCTTCGAGATATCGCCATAAAGGTGGACCAGGGGTGACCCTAGAATTTGTTTGTACAATATGGGTATCACAAGAAAGGTGTTAACGGGTATTTTAAAAGGGAGTAATCCTTAGTTCCATAGGTGGACGCCGTTTCGAGATATCGCCATAAAGGTGGGCCAGGGGTGTTTCTAGAATTCGTTTGTGCAATATGGGTATCAAACGAAAGGAGTTAATGAGTATTTTAAAAGGGAGTGGGCTTTAGTTCTATAGGTGGACGCCTTTTCGAGGTATCGCAATAAAGGTGGACCAGGGGTGACTCTAGACTTTGTTTGTACGATATGGGTATCAAATGAAAGTTGTTAATGAGTATTTTCAAAGGGCGTGGGGCTTAGTTCTATAGGTGGACGCCTTTTCGAGATATCGCCATAAAGGTGGGCCAGGGGTGACTCTAGAATGAGTTTGTATGATATGGGTATCAAATTAAAGGTATTAATGAGAGTTTTAAAAGGGAGTGGTGGTAGTTGTATATGTGAAGGCGTTTTCCAGATATCGACCAAAATGTGGACCAGGGTGACCCAGAACATCATCTGTTGGATACCGCTAATTTATTTATATATGTAATATCTGCCAAGATTTTAAGGGTTTTTTATTTCGCCCTGCAGAACTTTTTCATTTTCTTCTACTTAATATGGTAGGTGTTACAACCATTTTATAAAGTTTTTTCTAAAGTTATATTTCGCGTCAATAAAACAATCCAATTACCTTACCATGTTTCATCCCTTATTTCGTATTTGGTATAGAATTATGGCATTTTTTCATTTTTCGTAATTTTCGATATCGAAAAAGTGGGCGTGGTCATAGTCGGATTTCGTTCATTTTTCATACCAAGATAAAGTGAGTTCAAGTAAGCACGTGAACTAAGTTCATTAAAAATATGTCGATTTTTGTTCAAGTTATCGCGTTAACGGCCATGCGGAAGGACAGACGAACGACTGTGTATAAAAACTGGGCGTGGCATCAACCGATTTCGCCCATTTTCACAGAAAACAGTTAGTGTCATAAAATCTATGCCCCCACCAAATTTCAAAAGGATTGGTTAATTTTTGTTCGACTTATGGCGTTAAAAGTATCCTAGACAAATCAAATGAAAAAGGGCGGAGCCACGCCCATTTTGAAATTTTCTTTTATTTTTGTATTTTGTTGCACCATATCATTACTGGAGTTGAATGTTGACATAATTTACTTATATACTGTAAAGATATTAAATTTTTTGTTAAAATTTTACTTAAAAAAAAAACTTTTTTAAAAGTGGGCGTGGTCCTTCTCCGATTTTGCTAATTTTTATTAAGCGTACATATAGTAATAGGAGTACCGTTCCTGCCAAATTTCATCATGATATCTTCAACGACTGCCAAATTACTGCTTGCAAAAGTTTTAAATTACCTTCTTTTAAAAGTAGGCGGTGCCACGCCCATTGTCCAAAATTTTACTAATTTTCCATTCTGCGTCATAAGTACAACCCATCTACCAAGTTTCGTCGCTTTATCTGTCTTTTGTAATGAATTATCGCACTTTTTCGGTTTTTCGCAATTTTCGATATCGAAAAAGTGGGCGTGGTTATAGTCCGATATCGTTCATTTTAAATAGCGATCTGAGATGAGTGCTCAGGAACCTACATACCAAATTTCATCAAGATACCTCAAAATTTACTCAAGTTATCGTGTTAACGGACGGACGGACGTACATGGCTCAATCAAATTTTTTTTCGATCCTGATTATTTTGATATAGGGAAGTGTATATCTATCTCGATTCCTTTATATATGTACAACCAACCGTTATCCAATCAAACTTAATATACTCTGTGAGCTCTGCTCAACTGAGTATAAAAAAGAGAAAAAAGAATAAATGAGCAACATGCGTTGGAAATACATTAATATGAAAAGAAGGTTTTTAATAAGTTTTTTGAGCTGCCGAAAATTGTTTTGGTGGAAGAAACATGGATCGAAGTATATAAAGCAAGGGAATACAGCATTCTTAAGTGTCCGTACGTTTACTCAGAACATTTTGACATAACATACACGTTTGTCAATTGATTGACCGAAACCACAATTTCTAAAGAGTTTAGCACACTTAAACGCAATTTTTATGAAATTGAATTGTGATAAATTGGCGACAAGTCCACATTTTTTATTTATTGTATAATTCACGGGTAGCTCTTGAGGAGGGAATTGTTAAACCGTTTTTTAAGGAGAACATTGCCCTGTAGCTCTGCAAGTTAGCCACTAGTTATGAGAGTTCTTTTGCCCTTTTAACATTGACATGGATGTGGCTTCCCACAAACTTAACAAATTAAACCCTACCACTCACTGCAGACTTTGGAGGTACACTTTTTCTCAACATACCTTAAGAAATATCCACTGCAGAGCTATGATAATATGGCCACGCTAGAACAACAGGATTTTTCGTGTATTTTTTTATGTCTAGGGGTCAAGGTGCCATAAATATGACCAATGTGTGAGTCATTATCCACTATTTTTCAATAAAATTGCATGTTTTACTGTATTCTCAATAGGTATGTATGCACATAAATCGTACTATAGCATATTAATATTGTCTCAGATAACCATTGTGTTTTCATCCTGAAGGAAATTAAAAAAAAAAAAAACACAATTTCGCCTTAAACAGTACCGGTATGGCAACGCTTCTAGCAAAACAACAAACATTATGAAACTTCAAAAATCTCCAAATACGTCAAAAAATTTTGAGTGGAACTACTTTCTTTTTTATACCATGATTAGCCCTATGTGTCTAGAGAGTTTATTGCATGGCACACCTACGGAAGATGATATTGGTAGATATCTTAAATTTTATACATAGTTTGAACATTTGGAATTTTTCGATCGATTATTACCTTACTTCCCGTTGAGC
Organism: Eurosta solidaginis; assembly: GCF_040869045.1. NCBI lineage: Eukaryota > Metazoa > Arthropoda > Insecta > Diptera > Tephritidae > Eurosta > Eurosta solidaginis. The sequence continues at coordinate 67,069,985 of NC_090323.1, read as the reverse complement.
TAGATTCTTGAAACTTGAAACGCTATTCAGACCCCGATGACAATATAGCATGAGGGGAAAAGTTTACACTAGGTGGCGCAGGGATCGTGAAAATAAAAAAAATCAACCGAATTCTTTCAAGTTTCAAGGAACTTCTCGAAAGCCTGGAGACCTGGAACTTTGAACATAGCTTAAGGCCCTGTTAAGTTCTAATATTTAGTATAAACAAGTTTCTAGATGGGGCAAGGATCGAGATATTTAAAGATATTTATAAAATCCATTTGGAACATATTGAAGCTTGCGACTAATTTTGGGTAACTTCTATTTGAGGTAGAAACTTAAAACCGTACACTTACTTCACTGCACCGTGACAATGCAACAAATGGAGAAATAATTCCGCTAGGTGGTGCACTGGTGGAGATAATAAAACAATCAAACGTTCTAGAAGTGGAGTAAAATACCTATTACAAAAAGTTCCTATAGATGCGACGGATCGAGGTACTTCGAATATCATATGAAAGTGGGAATACAGCGATCAATTTACATAAGACTTGCTATTCAGAAACTTGAAACTTGGCATATAGTTAAGAGCACCCAAGCAATGCTACAAAAAGGGAAAATAAAGAGAAGATAAAAAATTGTTTAACACTTCCTTTATATAAATGGTTCAAAACGCTTCGGCGGCGTATCCTTAAATACAGACATAATGTTGATGAATTTTGATATTGAAATTTTAACAGTAGCAATTGTAAACAGCTTGTCAAAAACGAACTATAAAGGTAGTGCGCAGTTTATGGATGTTTTATATCTTCTTTACAGCGACGCTCTTTATCTTGATGGATTTGCAGTAATTGTTCACTAGGTTAGGTTATTGTGCTTTGCTGACGGCTACTACTTTCGCCTGAAAAAAGCTACAGCGATCTAGCAGCTTGTAGGAACTGTTTATTTCCGGATTAGCAGTGTATACCGCAGACGCTAATCTTTCCACTACTTTTGAACCATCGGCGTACATGCTTACGCCTCGTGAGCCCTTGCGCCAACCATCTACGTCTATTGTGACTCTAAGATCCCCTTCGAAGCGCAGATACCGAATCAGCTAGTCTGTTCTTCCTGTAATAGATAACGCTATAGTTCCAGTTGTTAACGTTATATTCTTTGCCACCAGGTCTAAAGGTGGAATGTGCAGAATGGCATACAGTGCATCCGTCGGGGTTGTTTTCAGGACTACCGTAATGCTAAGCATTGACAGCCAGCATACCCCCTATAATTTTTTGAGGTAGGGTTTTTTTGTGTGGATGTCCACCAAATACGAACTTAACATAGGATACGCTTTACCATCACTGTAAATACCCAATGAAAAAGAGAAGACGATAGACCCCACATACAACGCAGCATTCTTTTGTATGCATAAAGTGCCGCCGAGGCCTGCTTCATTTCTTCAACTTTGAGTTTCCACGACAACTTACTGTCTAGAATCATTCCTAGATATTTTGTGCAATATTTCTACTGCAAGGTCAACCCTCCTAGCTTAAGCCTGGTCCGATTTGGGACATTGTACCTCTTAGTAGACATCGGGTCCCTCATCGAACTGCTTGAGCAGTTGGTCGATAACCAGCGTCCATAGCAGACGTGATAACACCCCGCCCTGCGGCTTGCCCCTCATTTCATGGCCACCCCTCATTGTAGTTAAGACCATATATGAAAGCCCCAGCAATGTCTAAGAAGACTCCTTAGGCACGCCCCTCATATTCCAGGATTTCTCTGTTTATAACCACCCTATGCAGTGCCGTGTCAACCGACGACTTGCCTTTAGTGTACGTATGTTGCGTTGTGGAGAGCAATTTTTCGTCCACGTTCGACTTGATTAAAATTTAAAACAAAAGGAAAAATTGGTGAAACTAAAGACTGACGTACCATCACTGACGGACATCCACATAGTCCAGCGTATTAAAACGCAGCGGCTACGCTGGCTAGGTCATGTTATGCGAATGAAAGATGGCGCTCCGGCTAAGAAAGTATTTTTATCGGAGCCGGCCTATGGAAGCAGAGGAAGAGGGCGGCCCAACTCCGCTGGAAGGACCATGTGGAAAACGATTTAAACTCCCTTGGTGTGACCAATTGGCGCCGGTTGGCAGAGCGAAGAAACGACTGGCGCACCTTGTTGGACGCGCATAACCGTTTAAACGGTTAAGCGCCAATTAAGTAGGTAAGTAATATATAAAGACTTATTATATTACACACAAGCAAAAGCTAAAGGTAAAATAATTATGTGTAATTGCTTTATTGATTTATATATATTTGTTTATTGATATCTTAAAAATTATATTCATATAAGCACTTAAAACTATATACATAATTTGTAACATACATTCATATGTAAATTCAATTGAAGTCAAACTAAAGTTAGAATTGTTTAAAAATTGGACCAAACAAATATTGAATTTATTTTCAATATATGATTACTATAGGAATTGATTTCCATATTTTTGATTTTAATTAGCGTCTAAAGAAAAAAAAGTAAATTTTTAAATTTACAATTATAATATAATTGTATATATTACAATATTCAAGCACTAACACTACGATAGGGGAGTGGAAAAGGCGTAACTTAATGCTAAGGTGATATTGTGAAAATAGTGGCGGTGTTTTGTATTTTCAAGCAATATTAGTACATAAAAATCTAGTTAGTGGTATGTGTGTGTGCTCTCGTTGTTAATAAAAGACGTGTTCTTTTGTCACCGAGTTGCAAAAATCGATTTTCTTATATCCTTACAACAATTGTACTATTTAGCAACAAAGCGGGTATAACAGAACTATATAAAATAAGTGGTCAACTAAAACACTTGATGATACAGATGGATTTGTTTTACATTAAAAATAAGTATTCAAAACTTCAAACTATCTGTCTTTATTTTGTCTACATTAGTTTTTAAACGTGTAATATACGCAGAAAAAATTATAGACTTATTTACCAACTATTTTCTTTTTTATTTTCGTTTATTTTAGAGAAAAACATGAATGAGCTTAAACAAAAAATATACAACTAATTTCAAACAACTTTTTTGTTAAATTTGAAAATCAACTTTTGGAAAATCCGGAATCAAAAATTAGGCGATTTAGCGTTCCTATAGCATTCTTGTAAACAAATAAAACACAAACTATATTTTAGATGTCAATGGTCTATATGTGTCTTATAACCTGTCAGCTTTGAAATGTTTGCCAAATGCCGAATCGTAACATATGTACATTACGAAAGAAAATTACTTGGTTCGTGAGTCTTACAAGGTAAATGGAATTATAGCAAAAAAATCTCGATTTATTTTGAATGAATTGATCTTTTTAGGACCAAAAGCACTTTGGAACATATTTTAAAGTCATAATAGACATAAAAACGCCGAATTGGTTGTAAAAATATCTAAAAAAAATCAATTTAGCGATTACTTTCAACTTCTCGTTCACGTATATAATCATGCCTAATACAAAAACCATGTTTTAATGTGACGAGTCATACCATCACGGATGTTACGATTTAGCTCCTGCCTCAACGGGGCTTTCTTTTGCTTTTCAGAATTCTATCACATATTTCTTGCAACTCGATGACAAAAGATCGCGGCTAATCCATATGATTTTGTATTGCTTGTTGACTTTTAATAAATGTGTATGTACGTACAACTGTTTTTCTACTTATATATATATGTATGTTTTTCTTATCGATAGCTAATTGAAAAGTCACCCTATCTTGGCTGCCATTTCAAAAACGCCCTCTTAAATGACTTTTTTAAAAACGCCAACCAATTTTTTTAAGAAAGCCCTATTTCCGAGTTTTCTGGAACAAATTTAAATATATTTTCAGCTGATTGGGCGTTTATTAAACCATTTTTAGGATATAGTATTGTTCAATCAAATTCTAAAAAAAGTGCTTTTGACAGAAAGTCTGAGACAAGATTTTTTTTACAAATTCTGAGATTGTACCTTTTGGAACTGGGAACCGAGATAAAATGATATTCCACTGAAACGTCGATATGTTGTTTTTAAAGTAAGAAAACGTTCGCTTTAAATGTAAGTCTATTTAAACCGCATTTCACAGTAACATCTCATTGAGGCAATAAAAACGCAGACTAACATTCTGCTGAGTTTGCTGAAAAGCATATTTCAACGAAAAATTCAAATACTTATTTTTTTGCCATTTTCTTGTGTCAATTAATAGCAAGTTCACATTCTAAGCCGACGATAAAAGTATAATTTATTATATATTTATATACGTATGTAGTTGTCTCAAATAATATTTAAAACGATAATTATGTATATTAAAAAATTATGTATAAAAAAAATTTTAAATATTGGTTCTTCATAATACGTAAATATATGCAATTTTGTTAATTTCTTTTATATTTTTTTGATTTATTTCACTTTTAAAAATATTCCAGCAAATAATACAAATAATTGTTTGCTTATAAACTATCCGTATAAATTTTAAATTTCACAACACTCGATGCGCGTTTCGTGTTTCTCCGACTCGATTTTATGATTAATGATGTAAAAACATATTTATTTAAAAAAAAAAAACATTGTTTTATAACGCTGTGCAACGATTTGAAATCATTTCCGGAGTGTAGAATAACTCAAACTCGCGAAGTCCGCAGCCAAGATCTAAACCTTTTTAAGTTCAAAATGAGAATATGTAAAATTATAAATGATAAAACGTAACATTGCAATGAGAGTGTAAATTGAAATTAGAATGCGTAAATTCAAATTGAGGAATGTAAATAAATCAAAATGAGAGTATATAACTTTGTAGTGGAAAAATATAAGTTGATAATCAGATATATAAATTCATTTTGAGAATGCGTAATTTCAAAACGAGAAGAAGTTAATTAAAAATGAGAAAAGAATATTTAAAAAGAATTTGTTAAATCAAACTGAGAAAAAGTTAAACAACACTTTCACGTCTAGGTCCAACATACGCCTAATGTAAATCCTACAGAATTTGCTCACCCTCGTTTACTTCCTTCATTTTGAGCTTACTTTTTCTCTTTTGAAATCTATTCTAAATATGAATTTATTTTCTCATTGTCAACTTATATACTCCCAATACAAATTTATACTTTCTCATTTTGAGCGTACAATTCTCAATTTGAATTTACGTATTATCGTTTCAGTTTACACTTTCTCGATACAAAATTACATTTTCTCATTTTGCACTTGAAAAGGTAAAATCTTCAATACAATTTTCTCTTCATGGATACTATACTAACACGTAAATGACAGAAAAAATATTAACAAATTTCGATTGTCATTTTGTAAATTTATTTATATTAGCTAATTTTATAAAGAGCTTTAATGACTTGTTTAACAAAAACTAAGCAAACTAAACTGAAAACCGTTTTAAAAAATATTCGAAAATTCGATGTATATACAAATTTTCAGGAAATTTTCTAAAATCTTAGAACTTTAACGAATTGCTTAACGAAAACTATGCAAACAAATTTCAAAAACGCTTTCGAAAATTTTAGATGTTTTTAACTTCAGGAGAATTTTGAAATTTTCAGTTCCAATAAATTTTAGTACAAGTATGAAGTCAATTAATTTTCTCAATAGACCAATGGCCCAATTGATAAGAGCCATGGCACCAACGTCGTAGTGTCGTAGCGCGACCATTGCGCCAGTACCAAGCAATACTAAATAACTATGCAGAAGTTAGTGCCACCATTAGATACTGTGGTAGCTGACCATAACCTTATCCTAGAGGGATGAAACTTTTTTGAGAGTTTAAACAAAGTCTACATCAGCATAAGGCGCTAAGGAAATATTTTTGTTTTGCGAATGTTAAAAAATGTTACATGTTTTCGTCTAAATATTCCACCTTATCATTCGACAAAATGCCTCCTAATTGCCGCACAGCTTAGTGCTTAGTTTAAAAAATTGTGTTTTGATTCATCAATGTGTTGCTATTAAGAAAATAAAATCAATATCAATTGATCGCGTTCGTGTTGAACTTATATTTCTTTAGTGTACACTTCTAAAAAAATCATATGATTTGAAATTTTAAGTTATCCGTTCACAATTGTACAATTCGACATATAAAACACGTATATTTTAGAAAAGATTCAAATGTATATACACATTTGCCGCAGTTAAGTTTAAATTATTAGGCACTAAGCACATACAAATTTAAAGAAATTATCAGTTGTTTTCTTCTTTTATTTATTTTCATTAATTAAACCAAACTTTATCTAAAATAAAATTCCTTCGGACAATTTTATTAAAAAATCAATTCGTATTTTGAGAAATAAATTTGAACTGGTATCTTGTCAGATAGAAATACATCGGGTTGTAGAGTTTCCCAAAGCTCAAAGACCAATTTGCAGAACTTAAATTGTAAAAAATGTATGAGTTTAACTTGAGTTAAAAAGTTAACTTTTCGTTCTGCACATGAGTCTAAATAAAAATTTGGAAAATTCTATTAATACCAGCAAACACCTTTTTAACTGGATTATTTTCATATGTAGCTTTTGTTATGAATTCAATAACATGTTTCCCGTCGGTTGAGTGATAGAAACATTTTTTTATGAACCTCGAGTAGAGCCAACTGCCAAATGAAATAATTATCCTTAAATTTCAAGGAAAAGGACCTTTAAATCATTTCTTACACTTCCCTTTTATATAAAGAGGAAACATTTTATTTATAGCCAACACTTTAAAATGTCATCCGTCAACTGCCTTACAAGATGTTTAAGATGGCTACGTTTTAGCGTTTTGGCAGCATGTTCAATATGGCGACGCATACGGTCGGCTATCTTCAGAGGGTGGTAGAAAGAGATAGAGGATGAGACCATGATAGTCAATTTCAAAATAAGGCGATCGGTTCTATTTGTTATTTTAACGTCTATGCTGCAGATATCACACTTCTTTTATCCATAATGATACAATTTATTAAAGAGTTCTTTTTAACGAAAATAGTTATAAGAAAATAATTGATCAAATTTGTTTAAAAAAATGTTTTTTTTTAGTTCCAATACGCTCTAGCAGTCGATATCGATTTCTCACATAAAAGCAATGCGTAACAGATAGTTTTCATGTTGAAAATTTAATTAACCAGTTACCAATGCAAGTAAATTTAAAATAAGTGAGAGCAAACTTTGATATTTAGGTTTCAACTTAAAAACAATATAAATTCAAAACGAACGATTTTAGTACCTATACAATAACATTTAATTTGCGAAACTTAAAAAAAATTGAGTGTGAATAATCGGTTTCGTGTCACTATATACTATTTATACATAGTCAATTATATATAAGTGTATATTTAGGTTTTACGTAACATCTTTACATAGACATTTATTACGTAAGATATTTATATTAATTCTATAGCTTGTTTTATGTAGAAAAAATATATAATAAACAATTTTAATGAGCCCAAGATTAGTCCTTCATTTAAATTTATGCATTTAAAAAAATTTGCTTGTTTTTCCATATATCAACTACATATTAGTATTACCAAACTACAAGTTTCTCAAAACGAGTTAAAACTCTAGGAATTTATTCTGGAGCGGGTGCTGAAGTAATTTTTTGCCAAATTTTTTGTCTATGCGAAGAACACAATTGAATTGCATACAACAAAAAAATTTTTTTGTTATTTCGAGCAAATTTTAAACAGCTTGAAAACCAGAAAATAGAGGATTCAATCTAAATATTTGCATGCAATTAAACAACTAACCCTGAACTCTATTAAGGTTTTATAAACAATAATTTAGTAAATCATAAAAAATAACCATAATAATAATAATAAACAAATATTTTATGATTAGTAATAAGTAAGAATAGCTTACTCAATACATATATTTATTTAATCTAATTTCATGCCGTAAGTTGTAAATGTTTTTGTAGTATATTATATATCAATAAATCCAAACTTCACCGTACATCGCCAAAATATGAAGTACTTTTGCATGGCTGATCCGGAAAGTGAAATATTGTTTGGTCATAATAACGACACAAACTTTAGTTTTATGACATACATATCTGAGGTGCCATAGCAACAAGAGTGTTACTCTGAGACTGAAATATGTACAAACCGTTAAGAATGCGATCAGTAACAGATCTTTTTTTCTCGGAACTTCCTCTAAAAAATACTTTATTTTGCGAGTGTATGTCGTATGGGGTATATTGCATAAAATTTGTCTCAGCATCAAATAACTCGACAATGGTTACAATTAGAGCAGTTGATCTAAAGCGGGTTTTCAGCTCGTATATTCTTTGCTAATATGAGAAAAATTTAATATTTGTAAACATTACACTGTGTAACGCCAACATAAACGTGATACAGTTATTTTTTCTGTACGTCTCGTCGAGTAGCAGAAGAATGAGGGTAAGCCAGTTTTGAAACACCTCCAAAATGCTATGTTAAAAGTAAAACTCGCGCCCTTGGTCTGTATCATTATACGAAAAAAATTAAGGTATATGTTGATGAGTGGAACCTTAGAATTCAAAAAAATTCATGAAATTTGTGCCATTTGAATTCATTATACTCATCACATTACAGAGTAACGAACCGGGTTTTGTTGTTGTTGTTGTTGTAGCAATGCCGGGTTTTCGTACATTGCAGCACACGTAAGTCTGTTATTAGCTAGCAGAATATCTGTAGAACATTGGACTAGTTGCTCACTAATTCTTTCTCCTAGCAGTCCTTTCAACTGAAACTTTTAACATTGTGGTGTCCTACAAAATGGAAAAACACCACCCGCCCCCCCCCCCCTCCCTGCAGGCATGTAGAACGCGTTGTTAATTGGCTCAGTCATAGGTGATTCTGAGATAGTCTCTGCCTTTGACTGATCAGTTTAAATACATATAGCTCGGACTTAAGCCCTGTTAGTACAAGTATGGCTGTCAAATGTCCCCCCGTGCATGCAATGGCGCTTTGCGTGACTCTCTTCCATATTTTCGACAGGGCTAATACTTATCTTGTTAAAGCTTTAGTAAATTTAATACTAAACGTATGCGAACGTGTTTAGAATTTTTTATTACGTTGCAAGAACTAAACCTCAAGAAGCATCTTTAAACGTCACACTTGTCCCAATGGACATACATAGCAAAATGTTTAATTTTCTTTTACAGATAAACACCGATAAAAACCCAAAATAACGTGTTTTAATTATTGACTTACATTTAATTTTGATTATAACTATTAGGATATAAATGAGCTTTTGAACTGATGATTGATTACCAGCTGTTGCTCCAACCTTTGCCAAAATATTTCATTTTGAGACAACTTTCACAAAATACTCCATGGTAGGCTCGTTTTTATTTTGTTTTGATATGGTCTAGTATATATATATATATGTATATACCACATATATTGTAGGTAATATGTATATATTTACTTATATTTACTAATTATTGAAGGTTGTATTGTTGTATTTATATGATGTAATTGCTGTGTTCTGAAAAAACCAAAAATATGTCATGCTGTGTATTTCTGAGCTACTACCCGTTGGTACAAGAATAACTTTTTTTTTTCTTATAACATTCGTGATAATTACGTTTCGCAGTATTCTTGTATATAAATGTAGTTAGAATTTCTATAAGGAATTTCGTTAGATTTTGTTTGTGGACCAGCTTATTGCACGACTGTATCATGAAATAAATTAAAGTATATAAGCACCACTCCCAATGTCAATAATAATTCAAAGCCCTTATTATATATAAGTAGATTCTAATTTATTGTGAAACTTCGCGAAAACGTTTTTGACGCTCTAAGCTTTCCACCTCGGCCCATGAGTTGCGCATATTACGAAATAGCTGTAAATTGAAGAAGAACGAGTTAAAATGTTTATAATTTAGATGAATATATTATTATAAAAATAGAAAATGTAATACTAAACCGATAGATTAATTTTAATCAACATAACTTGGCTAGACCTCCGAGGCAATACAATTCAAGCTTCAATTTTCGATGTACTTCTCCTTATTTTTTTTACTAGAAATTAGTTGGATGGATAAATTACCTAGAAGAATCTGGCACTAGGCCGTTGCTGGCTGGTGTACCGTAAGGTTCCGTATTGTGACCCCTATTATTTAGTGTAGTGACTACGCCGTGGTGTGGTAGTAACGTGCCGCGCCTACCACATCGAAGATCCTGGGTCCAAGCCCCAGAGCAAAGCAACATTAAGCCATACAAGGTGCCAGCGCGGTAACATACATACAAACATAAATAAAAGTTCCATGTACTTTGTTTTTGTAAATTGATGGACTAATGTCAAAATCGTACTGCGCCGGAAGTTGATGTCTCAAATCATATTAAAAAAGTACAAATCATATATATAGACATATATGTCAGCAATGCTGGAGCAAGCTTCTGAACTGTGTGTCAAGTTTAATAGCGACCTGTCATCTCTATCACATAGGCTATCTACGAATTTTCTTCCCTCTAACAGTGCTAAATCTTATGTACTGCCCATATCAAAAAGTTATGTTAACGGTCAGGCTCTTCCGAGCCTTTGGATCTATGATAACTGTCTTTTGTTGCTAAAGCGACGAATGTGGGATTTGTCGTTAATTTTAGTCTGTCCTGTGATGATCACATTAATTATGTCGTCATTGAAGTTTACTATACTCTACGAAACTTAAGATTGTCGGCGGCCTTATCCCTCTCGGAATAATAAGAAAGCAATACAATTGATATAGCCAATTATCTGTTATGCGGCATGTGTATACAGCAATTTAGATTCCAGGTCTCCACACAAAATTGATGTTGCTTTCAGTTATGTAACGAGGTATATCTGAATGGAGAACTAGTCTGTTGAGCTATGAGGTCGCTGATTACCTAAGAGCGAGCAACTGAATTTTCATGTATCGCATCGTTGCAGATAAGGCGCCCAGTGACTTACATACATAACAAGTTGACTTTTTCCAAGGTACAACTATCTTATGTCTGTAAGGCTGTTCTTTGTGAATGGTCTCCGCATATGGAACTCTATACCAAACTCAATGCGCAATAGCTTGACTAAAAGCAAGTTCAAGAATGTTATTCGTTCTTTTATTAATTGATGCCCCTATTCGGTACTGAGTTTAGGCATATAATCTGTGCATTGAACATATTTGTTCGTGTATTTGTCTTGATTTCATATCATGCATGAAATGGTTTAGGATAATATTTTGAATTATAGTTATCCACATTGCTCCGGTACTATGGCGGTCACCGGAATTATCAAAGTCATACAGCAATTTTCGAGTCAGTTTCACATTTTTTTACAAATTAGATAATCACAATTTTGTTTTGTCTGGCACTTGTTTTATATATATTTCTACGGACCGTAATAAAAACCGAAAACGTGGCTAAAACACTTTTTCTTTTAATAGCAAGAATTCTAATGCTCTTGGATATACATATAAATAATTATAATTTTGGAACGATTTTCCGTCATCCCTTGTCAAATTTGGTTTTGAGACAAACCGGTTTCGGCGTTGTGCCATCATCAGTGTCGATTTTGGTTCTGATATGTTGTTGTCGTTTGTCCTGTATTTATAGTTCGTAGGTACATGAGCAGGTATTGTCAAAATTGATGCTTGTATATATTTAGTTGTGTGTATGTGTTGTGTGTTCATTCAGAACAGAGCGTGGTTTACTAATCGATTTGTGTGGCTGACTGGGTTAGGTAAAAATCCGTAATTTTAGTCCTTGACCTTCTTTGTGGGTTTGTTGTTTTGGTGTGTTAATTGTTTTGTTTTTATTTGTTGTTGTGTGTTTGTCTGTTGTACCTCTGTGATTTCTTTGTTTCTTGTAAACAAGTTTTAATGGCTCGAATATTGTGTCACAAATTGTGTTTATCTGTTCGTTTATTTTTCTACCGTCGAAAAAAAGCACTAGTAGATAAGCTCAGAAGAACATATGGAGAACCAGAAAGAAATAATGAAAAGAAAAATAATAGCTGGACGACTATGACATATACTGGAAAAGCTACATATAAATTGGAAAACTTCTTTAAAAAATTCAACATTAACACAGCATTCAAAACATCGAACAATCTAGGGCGAAAACTAAGAACTAACACTAACTCAGAGGATCCGTTTAGCAGCCACGGCGTATACAAGCTTACCTGCGGATGCCAGCATAGTTACATAGGACAAACAGGACGGCAAATAAGAACGAGGTTCAGAGAACATATTAGAGATTACAACAAAACAATACGGAATCCAAACCTTATACCCGAGTCTAACTTAGCGAACCACATGGTCGAGAATAAATGTTCCCCAGCAAACATCAATAAAACAGTTAGGGTGCTTCACATACAAGCAAAAGGCCGACGTCTCAACGTACTCGAAAACATGGAAATCTACAAACAAACATTCGACGGTAGAATGATAAACGAACAGATAAACAAAATTTCTGACACAATATTCGAGCCTTTAAAACTTGTTTACAAGAAACAAAGTAATCACACAGGTACAACAGACAAACACACAACAACAAATAAACACAAAAAAATTAACACACCAAAACAACAAACCCACAAAGAAGGTCAAACGACTAAAATTACGGATTTTTACCTACCCCAGTCAGCCACACAAATCGATTAGTAAACCACCCTCGGTTCTGAATGAACACACAGCACATACACATAACTAAATATACACAAGCATCAATTTTGACAATACCTCTTCATGTACCTACGAACTATAAATACAGTACAACCGACAACAACAGATCAGAACGAAAATCGACACTGATGATGGCACAACGCCGAAACCGTTTTGCCTCAAAACCAAATTTTACAAGGGATGACGTAAAATCTTTCCAATATACATCATTTATCCCTGTCGAAAATCAACAAAGCAAGATAAGTCAATTATAATTTTACTCACCTCGTCCACCCAATTATGTTCAGCTAGCAGATCATTCAAAATTTCAGTAGACGATTTGCCAGGATATTCTTGTTGTTGTTCGGCAACCCGCCTCGAACAATGTATATACAAATTATATTTTTCATGAGCAATTTTATGAAATATATCAGCGCGTGCTGCACAAATGCGGCACAGAAGAATATCCTAGTGAAAATAATAAAAAATCGAGATTTTGCAGCTACCCAAAGTACAAAAACAATTTGTTTACGCTTACCTTCTCACAAGCTAAACGTGTATCAGCTGGCACTGGTTGCATAGTGTTTGCATGATAGGGATTACCAAAGAGCAGGAAACGCACAGAAATTCCTGGTTGATGGCAACCTCCACAATTCTTTTGCGTCAAATTATTTTGTCCCCATTCAGTAAAAACATGACATTTGGGATATGTTTCAATTGAAACAATAATACTACGTGTCCAAGGTGTTATTGAGAGTAATTTACGCTTGCAATTCTCCATAATGCTATCAATAATACGTACGCTGCCCAAAAAGTATTCATCTAAAATTAGTGCGAAATGCTGAATTAATATACTTTCCAGTTTACTTTTGATACTGTTACAATTCAAGTCACATAATTTATACAAATCAAAAAGTAAGGAAGGCTATGTTCGGTGTAACCGAACATTACATACTCAGCTGCCAAATTACAGCTTGCAAAACTTTTAAATTGCCTTCTTTTAAATGTGGGCGGTGCTACGCCCATTATCACAGATTTTACTAATTTTCTATTCTGCGTCATAAGGTCAACACTCCTACCAAGTTTCATCGCTTTATCCGTCTTTGGTAACGAATTATCGCACTTTTTCGGTTTTTCGAAATCGAAAAAGTGGGTGTGGTTATAGTCCGATTTCGTTCATTTTGGATAGCGACCTTATATGAGTGCCCAGGAACTTACATACCAAATTTCATTAGGATACCTCACAATTTACTCAAGTTATCGTGTTTACGGATGGACGGACGGACATGGCTAAATGAATTTCTTTTTTTGCCAAGATCATTTCGATATATAGAAGTCTATATCTATCTCGATTAGTTTATGCCGTTACGGGGTACCTTTATGCGAACAAAAATAATATACGCTGTGAGCTCTGCTCAGCTGAGTATAAAAATGTATCTATAAACTGCCATTTTATCAACTATTGTATCCCATATCTAAAGTGGTCATGCGGTTCATATAATATACACTTTTTCCCACTACCAATCGACAAAAGAACTCTTTACAGTACATTCAGAACGAGCGCCTGTAACTTCGCTGAGCAGTCGATAGTCGTGAAGGATTGATGATTCATATACATAAATTCATTTACCCTTTTCTCTAGTGATTTCCAAGAAAAAGCTTGGATCCAACACCTGTGATATCATTGTTTGTATATATATTTCAAAATTATCTCTATAGCGTAAAAAATCTTCCATTATCTTCTCAATAAACTGCTCCGTATCATCAGCTAAAAGTTCAGAACGCATAAATTCTACAATGGTCTCTTTATGGGATTGCACTTGTATCCGTACTGGCGCTTTAACATATAACTTCTTCGAGTCTAGATTCCATGAAGAATACTGAAAATTTAACAAAAAAGAATATATGAACGAACTTTTTCACATTTGTATAACAATATTACTTATTTACCATGGACATATTGCGATAAAACATTTTTCCGTTCTGACAGAAAGGCTCATATTTTTGTAGAATGCACTGGGTGTCCACTTGCCAGATAATGGGCCAATCGTTCACCAAATCCGATCGTAATACAATAAAGTCGCCGGTCTATTGAGAGAGTATATTTTAACAATCATTTATATATGTATGCGTAATGATGAATAAATACTCGAAAGCCATCAATATAAAAGTATGATCCCATGCACCATGAGTAAATTTTGTGTAGGCAATCATAGGTCTCTAAAACCTAAAGCCTAATCCCCGCTTTACAATACGTAAAATACCCAATGGAACTCAAACTCATTCTCGTTATAGTTGGTTCTACTTAAAGTAACCACTCGGTTTGTTAAAAAAAAAAATACTTGGCATTGTGCCGTGTGATTTAGGCTGAGCGACTTCTCCAATTTATTTCGTACACCTGTTTAATTCCCCTTCAAATCGGTCCCACGTTTTATGCCGACTACGAACGGCATTTATAAATCAGACGAATTTTTACTGAGAAGCTTTTCATAGCAGAAATACACCCGGCATGTTTGCCAAATTACTGCCGACCGAGGGGCGATACCGGTTAAAAATTTTTTTTCTGAATTTTCGATGTTGCTGTACTCGTACTTGAACTCAGGACCGTGGGTGTGATAGGGGGAGTACGATACCACCATACACCGCGGCCGGCTTTTCAGCAACCAGTTATATCTCACAGCTAGATCAAAACAACGAGTAACCCAAAAAAAACCTCAATGTACAGAAACACGAAAAACTGACTGCCTCCCCCGTATGCGCAAATGAGATTTTTATTTTTTACAAGGCCTTGAGTATACAATTCAGAAGGTATTGAATCGGGAAGCCCGTAGATGCTCGCAACTCCGATATTTCAGATTTTTAGTCAGCTCCCTATTGATATAAGTAGGTGCGCGATATAGGCTTTTGAAAGAACACTTGTATCTGAGCACCCATATTCACTTTAAAATAAGAAACCTTCAATTCAAAGTCAGCACTTTTAGGTTAAAAAGAGAAATTTCATTTCAAAATTTGACATGCCAACTAAAAGTTAGAATATTTTATTTTTAAACTAGAACTCTTGAAGAAATTTTTAATTTAAAAAAAGAAAAATTATATTTGAAATATTAAACCTTCGTATGAATATCAGAATAGATACTTGAAAATGACAAAATTTTATTTGAAAATAAGAAAGTCTGGTTTTAATTTTTAAACCTTATTGTTGAACATTAGAATCAAATAAGTTTGACGATTTCACTACGACCTTAGGTCTGTTGTGCCCTCTTTTTCTGCAAAAAAAACGTCATGCAGTATTAGATCCTATAAAAAAAATCAAGGAATTTCTTCGGGCCTAGACATAATATGTTCTAATATTCTTGCTGAAGCGAAGGAAATGCATCTCCCTCCCTTTTATGGACGATATAATCGCGCTTGGGAACAACGTACTCAGCACTCTCATCCGCGATATCACAAAATTTACAGAGGCCCCTAACGGTGACCTTCCTCTCATTTAACTTAAATATATTTCATTTTCGATTCATGATTTATTTTCAAATAAAACTTTCTACTTTTGAAATGAAAGTATATTTTTGAGATAAGTTATTTCTAATTTTGAAATGAACAGCACTCCCCGAAGATTGTGGGGAGTACTATCGAGAATGATGGTCCTTTACAGGATATTGATCCGAAAAGTTCCGAAAATTACACAATTACGGTATTATCCCGACCTAGGCCTTTGAATTTTAGTCGCCTCTTACCCCAAGTATGCCTACTTATTCCAAGTCCCTTAACCCACTAGTCAAGTCGCATGGCCCTTTTGCTTTTACATTAACAGTGCCTCGCCTAATTCAATAGGCGTGGCCACACAATAGGCGCGGGCACTATAACCTATGCTATACAAATCAATACACTTTCGAGCTAAATTTACCTTAAAATTATCTGCATCGTGTGTAGTGTTGGCATACGAAGATGCGTTGGCCTTATTCGGTGTATAGCCATCGACATTTTGTTGTTGCTGCGTCTGTTGCTGTTGTGATGGCTGTTGCTGCTGCTGTTGTTGTTGTTGTACTTGATTAAGGGACGTTTGTTGTTGCTCCGATTGTGGATTGTAATTCGATTTGCGCGGTGCACTCTTATTACGACGTGATGTTTTACGGCGATAATTTCTGGAACCATCATCGCTCTAAAGGTAAAAAAAAATTAGGAACCAATGTCAACAAATGTATAAATCGGGAAACTTACATCTTCTTCTTGTGGAGTCCAAACTGGATCTGTATCCGAGTCGGCAAATTCATCAGGCTCTTGATCTTCATTATCAGCTACAGTGTTACCGCCTGCACCTCCACCACCAACAACACCCGAGTTCATGAACATAGCATGCATGCTGGTCTGTTTCGCTTTGCGCAAACCTTGCTCTCGACGTGGTGGCAATGTGAGTGGATCTAAAAGAGCTTAGGTAAGTATGGACGGAAAGCAATGACACGAAAGGATCTTGTGAGCGGACATTAGTGTGGAAAGTAGTTATTGTATGTACATACTTACGAAGGTAAACATGTGCTTGAGTAAGTAAATTTGATAGATTTGTGGTTAACGGGTGTTAGTACAATACCTATAATTGAAACATATCGCACTATTGTGAATGGTATAGTTGCATTAGCGAGGAATTTATAGACGGGGACACTAAGAGAGACGGCTTCGATAGAAGTGACAAGGAATCGCAGATAGAGGTGCATTCTAGAATGAGATACATGAATAACACAAAGCCGTGTAGAAACATCCAAAACTGGAAACTCTCTCTCTGCCACACCAGAAAAGTTGACACACAAGCAAGGCACGACAATAGTTCAATTTAAATAGTTGTAAGTGAATTCCTGCAAGGTTGCCCTGAAGTCTGATTCTGTAGTTCTATTGCTGGGGGATGAATAAAGTTAACATTCCAGCAATCGAACCCGAAGTAATCGCGGAATCACCAAATTTGTTGCAATATATTTATGAAACGGTATATTCGACTGAGCAATTGAGTAAAATACTCTCTCGCCGATCTATAATCAAGCTCTACACATTACCTCATATAAAACGGTATTCGAGATGAAAGTTCGACCAAATATTTGTGGAGTTAGCGACGACGAATACCGAAGAAGATATAATTATGGGATTTACGTAGATGTATACATAAACCCCTATGATTAAACTGTTATAGAATTGAAGAAAATGCTGAACTCTAGAAAAAAACGTACTCTTCTAGGAAAAAAAAAATCGTTTCAGAAAAGTTTACCCGTATTACAAGACTGCACAAGTGGTCAATTGGTCCCCACTAGCGGCGAAAATTCCATTTTTAAAGTCGAATACAGCGGAATTTAGTTGGTGGTATACTTAATAATAAATGACGGGAAATCGTTTCAATATACATCAATTATCCACCCTGTCCGAAAATCAACAAAAGAAAACGAATAATATGAAAACCTTTTCCTAGTAAACCTGCCTACAATTTTCATATCTTCATACTTTAATACAACTGAACATGAAAATTATGTTATGTACATACCTATGTGGCTTAGATTATTCAACAGAACAGAACTTTGGTCGAGTCAACAGAACGAGCATTGCAAGAATGCGCATTAGGGGCCCTGTCCCGGAAGTAAATGCGTTTACAAGGTATAATCGAAAAATAAGTATTAAAATTGCCCCAACCCTTTCGCGACGGAGTGTTATCACCACTCTCCTAGTAGTTTTTTCAACTCAACATCTTTTAAAAATCTTATATTAATTTTCGACTAAATATGTTGTGAGTACTTATGCCAATTCCACACAGAGGCTCAATTAAATAATTAGTCAAGTTTTCTACATTAAAGCCCTAATCGAACTCAATCTTCCATACAAAATACAAATTCTTAGTTATCTCATTATTGCTTTATTGAATGCCAAATCGAGGGAAAGAATCCAGTCGGTTTTGCTTGGTGCTTCGAATTTTATTGTCAATGTAACAAATGACAATCAAAAATACATTATTTTCAATAATTTACGAAAAATAGAAAAACACGAAAAAATTCAAAATTTAATTTTAGCTGCATTCGCTGCAAAGGATAATATGGCTTTTTCGAAAATAGGCACATTTGGTTAGCAACATCTATGGGTAGTTGCGCATGCATTTTATTTTGATTGTATTTGTAGTTAAGAAGGAAATGGCTGCTTTCCATTTTAACTATTTTTTGTAAAAACGAAAATATATTTTCCTGTATGAAAAGGGAAACTTAATTATTTCATTAAATAAAATTGTGATTCGATTAAGTTTCTGTGTGAAAGCGGTATTAAAAGATCAGTAAGCCATTTCATTATTTTCCGACAAATTGTTCCAGTTTCATGTTTAACAATAGGAACTAAATAGATGGATCAACTGCACAAACATGACGGCATTGCCAGCTAGCGAACGAGGCAGGGAAGATGAATGAATGTATGTATGTTACATTTTCAAGTCAAAATATACAGTCTCACTGAGGAAGCTGGTAATACGTAGGAGGAAAGGCAAAACTTCAATTTTCTCTTCAAGTTATCGGCCGAAAAGCCACAAGGATTTTACTTTTTTATTATTTATTTGATAAACTTAGACCCGATTTAGCAGTGCGAGTTTAAACCCAAGTTAAAGTTGGCTAGAGTTTAATCCCGCTGAGCAGCAACATCTTATGTTATCGAACTAAGTAGCAAAGTTAAACACTTTAGTAAACTTTAATTGACCACTCTAGTAAACTTTAATTGAAGTTTAAACTCGCACTGAAAGATATATTTAAATTTTTGAGAAATTTCATAAATTTGTAGATTTCTTCTGAATTAAAAACAAAATATCGACTGAAGAAATTTAATTTACTTTGGGAGCAACTTGGGGGCGCCTTTGCAGCAATAAGTAATGAGGAATACATTAATATCCAAGAGAGAAGTTAAGTACGAGTTCCGCTGTATTTACGGGGTGTTGTATACAAATATTTCCATTTTTAAAATCTTCACATTCATTCTTATTTGGTTTTATTTGATTATTATCCGTTTATATCGATTAATTATTGTTATATTCGACTGTTTTGATGTAAATTCGATTTTTCTTGGTTAGTACCAACTTTTTTTTTACTTTTATCTATACTTACCACCTCAAAGTTTCTCTTATATTTTGGATAAAATCCGCAGATTTCGAAATTTTTAAAAATCTAACAAAACCTTACAGATATGAGAATTTTCATTGTAACAGCTGCAACATTTTGTTACAAACTTTCATAAGCATACAAAAATTATTTTTCCAACTGTTTATATAGCAGCCCAACAAACACTTAAAGTTAGATAAATGGCCTCATCAATCGTATATTTGTATTCGGTTAAACCAGGCATGCTTAACCAACGAAACGATATCATTTCGTTACGATAATCAACGTTAATAAACGAAACGAAGTCATTTCGTTTCGTTTATTAACGTTAAGATCGTTAAATTAACGAAATGATTTCGTTTCGTTTTCTGCCATATCAAAACGAAATCAAATCGTTTATGTTGATTATTAATTTCAAACTATGCTGGCAAAGCTGATTGATTGCGGAGTCATTAAAGGTGAAAGCATTATCCAAGCTGATTGCAACTTTTCTCATGAATTTTGACAGTACGAACATTTCTCAGAGTATTTTTGACATTACCACCAACGAATTACACAAACAAATTACATAGAGTTTGTGTGTGTATGTGCGCTCTTTGTTGCCACCTTACGGCTTCACCATGGCTATAGCATTGCCAGCACAATTCAAACATAAAGTATCACGTTTTCGTTAACGTTTTTAACGTTAACGAAAGCTTTTCGTTTCGGTTAAAAACGAGATACAATTTATCTTGATAATTTCTTTATCGATAATATTTCGAAGTGTTTCAACGGAAACGGTGGAAATTTTTTGATAAACGATTAGCTTAACGTTAAGGTGCATCCCTGGGTTAAACGATCAAAGCATACAGACGAAATCAGCTGATTCTTATGTAACATTACATTCTCTATGGCGAAAAGTATGGAAAACAATGGGCGCGTACAGCGAATCTTTGAGTGATAATTTTCTAAACGAATCGTTAAGTATTTTTGATCCACTCAACGGTGGGGATTTAACGTCACATAATAATATTTTTTCGGTACATTCGCTCAACCTGTTTATCGGCTTTCTGGCAGTTCTTTGACATTTACATTTGTTGTTTATGAATGAAATTTGTCCTCTTAATTTTATATTGAAGTGTGAAAAATAGTTTAGGGAGTCCTTTTTCTTGAAATTTAAGGATAGTTATTTCATTTGACAGTTGGCTCAACTCGTTCAGAGAACATGTTTGCAACGTATCAACAAAAATAGTGTTCGCTGAAAGAGTCCAATATGTAATTTTAAAACGAAAATAAAAATTCTATCGTTTTTATACAGATTTGTTAAAAATTATCTTTCTCTTCGAATACATATTGAACGAAATCGCGCAAAGTTGTCAAATTAATAGGTGCAATCCCATTAACTGAAAAACGCTGGCCCTAACTGTTGTCAATCATGTAGGCTGAACGGATCTTGTAGCAAAACTAAAAAGCTTTTCACCGGCCTGTTTAGTGTCTACGCAGTAAATTAATTTCATGCATTATCTGTATTTGAAACGGAGCAGCGCAACCATACATCATACTACGCCGATTGAGTCCACGACCTTACCGCAAAACCCTTCCTTCCATAGACCATGAATTTTTGATTTCATAAATAAATAAACATTTTGCTAGAGTCTATAAATAATTTTTTACCACTTGAGAAAAATATAGATAATTTGCAAAAAATTCACAAAACGCGATCCTTATATACTACACATTTTGATACATATATGTAAGTTTGTAGACAAATTTTCAAATCCGTTTTCTTGTATTTATTCAGTGTCACTTACGTGATTCCTATAAGTTCTGATATAAGTTGCATATTGCAATATTTAATTTGCCAAATTCTTTCGACTTTACTTTGACATCACATAAAACACGTAAGAGCAGAAGAAAACTGAAAAATTAAATGGCTTCTTCACGAAATCGTTAGTCATTTGTTTGAACTTTCGTTTTTACAGAATGATGTGCAAAGGTTACCCCCATTCTCGAATCCCTAATGTTGAAGAACGGCTCGACAAACACTGGAGAAACAAAACGTTCTCAAACAGAATGGAACCTAATTATCAAATGGAAACAGTTATGTGTAGTTCTCCAAACGACCCGAAAGTAATTAATTCCTTCAGTTATGGAGCAAGAATTTTCCTCATTGCAAATAGCAAGAAAGATGACGAATCCTATACGCCAGCCTCTCATACCGACTATAGCGAATATCAAAGTACCGTTTCAAAACTAATAAAGCGCCTTGAAAGGACGAAGACCCAACTAACAGTTCGGGCACGGAGGTGGAAAAGCATGCATCAAGTCTTGTGCAAAATATGGCTGGACGAGCGCATGCTTAAGCTGTCCATACACCTCTTTGCGAACGTGGACGTATTTTCTTTTTTTTTTATTATTCCGCTTTTCGCAACAATAATAGAGAATATGTTGTTTTAAACAGTGTATAAACATATTTTAGAAGCTTTTTCCCAATTATCATATTTACCACGAAAAACTTAAGAGTTGAGTCCGAGGTTTTGTTAGAAATTTACTTAATTGACAGCAATGCGTGAACGTGCAAACGAGTTCCGACGAAATACTTTGCATTTGCGAAGATTTAAAAACACAATATAGGTCCAAGTGCACGTTCACAAAGAGGTGTACGGAGTACTTTATAAATTGGAGGTTGAGTATACTCTGTCCAATCCATTAAAATGGCAATTTGCGTTAATTTTCCCGGAACCAGTCTCTTTAATAACGCATATAAAGTTCTACCTAGGTTATTAAGCGAAATATTGTAAAGCAATGCCTTCATCATCAAAGCAGCTCTTGACATCGTGGAATTTAGCTGGCGGTTCGCGGATATGTTTGAATTTCAATCGACTTTAAATCGAGCGAATTCTTTAACCTATTGTTGGACAAGACAATTTAAGGCGTAGAACACAAATCGCCGAGTGGTTGAGGTCGATGATTACGAGTTTAAAACAAGTTTTGAAAAATTCAATATCGTCGACAACACTTTGAAAATTAAGCGGATTCAAATGAAATTTAGTTGCTAAATACGAGTCAAGTCATTGTTAAAAAGTTCAACCAACGCACAGTGGATATGATGAAGATTCTCGGTACAGAAAAGTTATTTCTAACGTTTAGTTAGTACAAATTTCATTTCCGACAAGTTTTCGGTTGCCGCTACTAATTTTTTTTTTTATTGTGGGAGCAAAATTATTGATTGATTGAAAAAATACAGAAATTTGTAATAGTAATGCAACTCAATGGTCAACCTCACCTATCCGTGAACAGGCAGGCGAGGCTCCCGCGACCCCAAATTCCTCATGGCGTGGTGGGAGCTGGAATTTGTATGGAAATTTCATTTAAAAAAGCTTTATAAACCTTTATATTATTTATGAATTAGGTTAGTCCATACGTTATTCAAGTTCACGTCGTTTGCTAGCTCATGTACACAGTTGAAAGCTGAGTTGAAAGCCGCCTAAGCGGCAAAGCCTGAAGGGACAGCAGTTGTAAGTACGAGCAAAAAACGACCCAACTATTATCTCTGTTACTAGAAATTTCTATAATATAGCTATGTACTTGCATCGGTCATAAGAGATTACAAAGGCAATGAAATGCTTTAAAAATTAAAATTATGATTTGAATTTAATACTAACTATAACTTGAAGCGATATACCTCTCGAGTAGTTTTAGGGCGATCTTTTCTTCCAATTTGTGGTGTACTATTTGTGTACTTGGGTAATATCCAAGCAATTCTCGAGATCTACATATATATTTATTGCTGACTCCAAACCATTTACAGAAGTACCTCACGGCAGGAAATTCCAGATTTTATGAAATGACGAAAGTCTGGCAGTCACAGGCCCTTCCTCTAATAGTTCTACGATAGTTTTGAGCAGGTCAAATTATCTGTATAGCAGATTTGCTGTAGAATACTACACTCAGAGAAAAAATCGTTCTAAAACTAACGAAACAAGTTCAAAATTAAGAACATTAGTTGACAAAAGTCTGTTAAGTACGTTTTTTTTAACTCGTGACCGATGGGCTTGTTTTAAGAACAGTTTTTCCAAGCACGCCGTTCGTATTTTATGACCACTTTGGTATTGATGTGTGAACCTTCTGTGCTCATTTCAAGCACTATTTGTGCTTGATTTAAGATTTTTAGTTCTCACGCTTCCAGAACGATTTGTTGTCGATTTAAGAGATGCCGGTCTCAATTCAAAAACGGTTTGTGCTTGATCATTGGTGGGAGTGGGAAGGTACCATTTATTTATTTTTTCATTAATAAATAATGTTTTTATCGTTAGTAAAAAATATTAATAACAAAAAATATTATCAAACGCATAATATGCATTTTTTCATATATTTCTCTTATTGAGAAATTCTTATTTGATGATGGAATCTGAATATATATTTAAAACATTGCATAACAAGACTGAGAATCACCTGTGCATATGTGAATGGAACTCAACGAAAAATAAGAGTCAACAAAATAGAATATAAAAAAATTGTTTTAAAGAACTTCAGAGTTTGACGGTGATCGAACTCGTGCCACACGATAGCAACCGCAACATCATGGCTGCTGGACCACTACAACTGCTTGATAGCTTTTGCCAAATGTTGTATTTAACATTGTAGTACACGAATTATACCGTTTCTTTTTTCTTGAACTTAATTTAAGAACATTGTTCTCATTTCTTTTCAAGAAAATGGTTGTCAGTTCAAGAACAAAGGTCGTTCGTTTTTCATGAACAAAAAAGTAAGAACATGAAAAGCTTGAATTGAGTCCGGTGCTGCTGGATTTTAGAACGGTGTTTTTCTCTGAGTGTATTAGCAGAATTTTTCAAACATGACAAAGATCGCAAATTAAGAATTAACATTTTCAAACCAAAAGTTTAAGAACCTTTTTTGTGGTTTACTGGGTTCTAACAACAACTTCACTAAGGGCCAACCCAGTTGTAACTGCTAGTTTCTACGGACTTTCATAAAAAGCTATGTTTAGAATTTCCATTAAATTGTTTAAGTGGTTAAAGTAATCAATCCGCACACATTGTCCTGACCATAAACTGGCTGGCCTACATATTAAAAATGGTCCTTCCTACTCTTTCTTTTCTTTCTCCTTCCTATCCCGTTTCATATTACAATTATTTGAGCCGCTCAGTGCACACATCGGCTAACTCCATAAAACGAAAAGTTGAGAAACGCGATGATGTAATGTATATTGTTTCTAAAAAATCCTCTGATAATATGAATTCAAATATATAACGTAGAATGCATAACTGCAGATATAGCTTTCATCTAACGGTATATAAAACAAGTAAGGAAGGCTAAGTTCGGGTGTAACCGAACATTACATACTCAGCTGAGAGCATGGGAGACAAAATAAGGGAAAATGACCATGTAGGAAAATGAACCTAGGGTAACCCTGGAATGTGTTTGTATGACATGGGTATCAAATGGAAGGTATTAAAGAGTATTTTAAAAGGGAGTGGGCCATAGTTCTATAGGTGGACGCCTTTTCGAGATATCGTCATAAAGGTGGACCAGTGTTTATACGATATGGGTATCAAATTAAAGGTATTAATAAGGGTTTTAAAAGGGAGTGGCCCTTAGTTGTATATGTCAAGGCGTTTTCGAGATATCGACCAAAATGTGGACCAGGGTGACCCAGAACATCATCTGTCGGGTACCGCTAATTTATTTATATATGTAATACCACGAACAGTATTCCTGCCATGAGTCCAAGGGCTTTTGATTTCGCCCGCAGAACTTTTTCATTTTCTTCTACTTAATATGGTAGGTGTCACACCCAGTTTACAAAGTTTTTTCCAGTTATATTTTGCGTCAAAAAACCAATCCAATCACCATGTTTCATCCCTTTTTTCGTATTTGGTATAGAATTATGGCATTTTTTTAATTTTTCGATATCGAAAAAGTGGGCGTGGTCATAGTAGGATTTCGCCTATTTTTAATACCACAATAAAGTGAGTTCAGATAAGTACGTGAACTAAGTTTAGTAAAGGTATATCGATTTTTGCTCAAGTTATCGTATTAAAGGCCGAGCGGAAGGACAGACGGTCGACTGTGTATAAAAACTGGGCATGGCTTCAACCGATTTCGCCCTTTTTCACAGAAAACAGTTATCGTCATAGAATCTAAGCCTCTACCAAATTTCACAAGGATTGCTAAATTTTTGTTCGACTTATGGCATTAAAAGTATCCTAGACAAATTAAATGAAAAAGGGCGGAGCCACGCCCATTTTGAAATTTTCTTTTATTTTCGTATTTTGTTGCACCATATCATTACTGGAGTTGAATGTTGACATAATTTACTTATATACTTAAAGATATTCAATTTTTTTTTGTAAGTGTCACATTCCTGCCAAATTTCATCATGATATCTTCAACGACTGCCAAATTACAGCTTGCAAAACTTTTCAATTACCTTCTTTTAAAAGTGGGCGGTGCCACGCCCATTGTCCAAAATTTTACTAATTTTCTATTCTGCGTCATAAGGCCAACCCACCTACCAATTTTAATCGCTTTATCCGCCTTTGGTAATGACTTATCGCACTTTTTCGGTTTTTCGATATCGAAAAAGTGGGCGTGGTTATAGTCCGATGTCGGTCATTTTAAATAGCGATCTGAGATGAGTGCCCAGGAACTTACATACCATATGTCATCGTGCACTTTCATGTTCATTGGCAGCCCTGGTCTCTCACTTCTATTATTATCTACTCATTCATTCTTTATATTCATTCTCTCTTTACTTTGTACTGAAATATTATTCCGAGCTTAAGTTGTATCATTTTATGAAATGTAAATGAAGTCATTCGTTAAACTGAATTCAATAAAGTTGGTCATCCAAAACTGTCGTAGTGACAGTTCTCGAAGTGGTCATGGACCTAAATAGGTTGACGATTGCAGAATTAAAAGAAATACTGCATAAACTGCAAATTAAGACAAGTGGCACAAAAACCGAATTGGTCAGCAGATTACAAGAAGTAGACGAAACATTATTGACAATGCTGGAGCCTTATATGCGAGTGGGTGCAGCGGTAACACAGGCAAGTAACGCAAATCTGAAGCAGAGTGAGCAGCAGTCCAGGGACGACGCTGTGGTCATGACGCAGCTGGAGGTGCAAGTTAGCGCGCTACGTGGAGCGATAGATACGCTAAGTGCACAGTTGCAGGCCATACGTCCAGGAGGATCAAGTGTTCTTGAACCAAATACAGGTAACTGCAGTGATTTGTATAGGGTTTCAGCGCCGCTCGTAGTCACACAGGCGCCGGTAGCGTTCGTGCCACAAGTAGCATCGGTGACAACGCCAGCGTCGACAGCATTGCCTACGTCGTTTTCAGCGCCAATTGAACGGAATTTTCCACTTGCACCGCAATACTCGTGTATGCCACAAACGTCACAGCAACCATACTTTTCGTACTCAACTTTGCCATATGCAATAACGCAGTCGCCGTATTCAACTGCGCAGTCAGCGTATCCAACAGCACAGCAGCTAATTTCATCCTATTCAGATACAAACGGGTCAAATGGCCTCGCAGAGCGTGTCAATCAAGCAGTCTTGGCGTATTTGAGAACATCGAGCAGTGATGCAAAGGACTGGGACACACACATCCGGATGCTTCAGTGGTCACTAAACACAAAGGTGAATGCAACAACGAAATTTGCACCCATTGACCTGGTTTACGATTTCCCATGAACTACATATGCAAGGGCGACGTGATGAAGCAATTCTCAATATCGAAAAAGCAAGAGTTAAGTGGAAAGAGAAATTCAATGCAAAGTATAAAAAGCCTGTGCCCTATGAGGAGGGATCTTTAGTCCTCATTGAAGCACCGCCAGAGAGTACAGGCGAATCTCGAAAATTGCAACCTAAGTATAAGGGTCCGTATGACGTAAAGAAAGTGTTGCGATTCGACCGATATGTTATAGAAGATTTGGAGGGAATGCAGCGTTCTCAACGAAAATACAGTACCATTGCCACATCAGACAAGATGAAGCCCTGGTGTGCCCTGTTTCCAGAAATTGATGAGAATGGTGATCCTGAGGTGATTACGAAGCAGGGTAACTCGGGACGAGTTAATGTCAGGAGAGGCCGAGCTGTCATCGTGCGCTTTCATGTTCATTGGCAGCCCTGTCCTCTCACTTCTATTATTATCTACTCATTCATTCTTTATATTCATTCTCTCTTTACTTTGAATATTATTCCGAGCTTAAGTTGTATCATTTTATGAAATGTAAATGAAGTCATTCGTTAAACTGAATTCAATAAAGTTGGTCATCCAAAACTGTCGTAGTGACATATATTTCATTAAGATACCTCAAAATTTACTCAAGTTATCCTGTTTTCGGACGGACGGACATGGCTAAATGAATTTCTTTTTTCGCTGAGATCATTTTGATATTTACAAGTCTATATCTATCTCGATTAGTTTATGCCGTTACAGATTCCCGTTATGCGAACAAAATTAATATACTCTGTGAGCTCTGCTCAGCTGAGTATAATAACTTACAAAAATATAGTGTATATAAAGTAGATAACCCTATAACTGCTATACTAACTACAGCTTGCATTGTGCTTCTTTTTATCTGTTTACCGATGCGATTTTGTTACGAATATTATTGAGGGAGAGAGCATCTTCGGCTGTTTAAAAACAAATAAGCATCGATGCACGGCCAGAACAGATACAGCGTTACTGAAACGATATACATTTGAGTATGGAGTTAATCGAAATGGCGTCTGAAATAAATTACTTATTATTCAATGGCCAAAAAAATTTGCCATTTAACGGTGCTAATCTTTATTATTCAGGAAAGTTATTATAAATATAAAAAGTTATGACTATACCATGGACTTTGACACTGAAATTTAAGATTTTTCAAAAAGTGGAATTAATCGATGTGTGCACTGAGCGGCTCATTTATTAATTATTACGTTTTTGATTTACATTTCTCCAGTTTTAAGAAAACTTTTCCGTCTGTAGTTTTATGGCCAACTATTTCTAGTACGTCGTAACACTTCTTTTAGGTTTTAAATTTAATCGGTATCTCCAAAACAAGTTGAGTTATCGAAATCGAAATCACTCCACCTCCTTCATTTGATATACATGTTGTATGTAAACATGTAATACGGGTTCATATTTTGTTCAATAAAATGTCTTAATTGAGACCTAGGAAAAAGGTGTTCTGTGCAAAAAAACCCACTTTTTATATATATAACATTTTGGAAACACAAAAAAACTGATTATTTAGTAAATAATACACCTAGAATGTTGAAATTTGACGTGTGGACTGATATTGACTCTTGATAAAAATTAAAAAAAAAAATTTAAAATAGGCGTGGCACCGCCCACTTGTGATAAAATGAATTTTGCAAATATTATTAATCATAAATCAAAAATCGTTAAACCTATAGTAACGAAATTCTGCAGAGATTGCCTTTACTATAAGGAATGCTTTGAAGAAAAATTTACGAAATCGGTTAAGGACCACGCCCACTTTTATATAATTGATTTTTAAAAGGGTCGTGGACGAGCTATATCTTTGCAAAAAGGAGCTTTATATCAATGGTATTTCATTTCCAAAGTGGATTTATAACAATAAATAGGAAAAACTTCAATTTTTAAAAAACGGACGGGGCACCGCCCCTTTTATGATTAAACAATTTTCTATGTTTCGGGAGCCATAACTGGAAGAAAAATTAACGGATCGTAGTAAAATTGGGTACACAAAATTTCCCCATAGCAGGAAACATTTCTACAAAAATGGACGAGATCGGTTAAAGACCACGCCCACTTTTATATAAAATATTTTTAAAAGGGTCGTAGACGAAAATAATAAGCTATATCTTAGCGAAAAAGAGCTTTGTATCAATAGAATTTTACTTTCTAAATTGAATTATAACATTAAATTGGAAAACACTAAAGTTTTTGAAAATGGGTGTGGCACCGCCCCTTTTATGACAATTTTCTGTTTCGGGAGCCATAATTCGAAGAAAAATTATCATATCGTAATGAAATTGTGTACACATATTTTCCTTATAGCAGCGAATATTTGTAGTAAAAATGGACGGGATCGGTTAAAGACCACAGCAACTTAGATATAAAACAAGTTTAAAAGGGTCGCAGACTAGAATAGTAAGCTATAACTTAGCAAAAAATAGTTTTCAATCAATGATATTTCACTTATCAAGTTTTATTGTAAGAGGAAATGGGGAGATATTTTTTTAAACGGGCAGTGACACGTGTTATGTAGAAAAGTAATTTATCTGAAATGAAATCTTCAATTCAAGCTCAAGCTGAGTATATAAAGTTCGGTTACACTCGAACTTAGACACCTTTACTTGTTTTTAAATGAAAGGTGTTGATTTATTTAATAATTAGTGAAAATTTTAAGCAACGTAAGATCAGGACGGACAAGGACCTCAGCGGGTTAGGGGTCAGAATATACCCGCGGTAGGTATGCCTGTCGTAAGAGGCGACTAAAATACCAGATTCAAGGGGCTGTGTAGAGCAACCCTTCAAGTTTGCCAGCGCAATATATAGCTTCTCCAAACCCAATTTTCAACCTCACCTATCCGCGGCGAATCCTGTTGGAGTGGGTGAAGTTATGGAATAACACTTTGGGATTGCATTTGTTTTTTAATTTTTTGGAATAATGAATAAAATGTTTTTAATCGTTATTCCTTTTTTGTTATTCCAGAATTATTATTTCTTTTTACATTCCTCGTATGGAATAACAAAATTCAAATGCATTCCGCAAGTGAATAATAGGTTTGTATCATATCTATATATATAAAAAGAAGTATACATTTTGATTGTCACTCCATAACTCGAGAACGGATAGAAAGATTGCCATGAAATTTTTAGGAAAGATACAGGAAGGAGAGATGATGGTTAGTTGATTTTGAAATCCCAAATCGGTTTAGCCATTCTTGAGTTATGATTTTTTTTTTAGAAAAAATTCAAAATTTGAAAAAAAAATAAAAAGAAGTGTACATTTTGATTGTCATCTATATATATAAAGGGCATTGTACATTTTGATTGTCACTCCATAACTCGAGAACGGATAGAAAGATTGCCATGAAATTTTTAGGAAAGATACAGGAAGGAGAGATGATGGTTAGTTGATTTTGAAATCCCAAATCGGTTTAGCCATTCTTGAGTTATGATTTTTTTTAGAAAAAATTCAAAATTTGAAAAAAAAAAGAAGTGTACATTTTGATTGTCATCTATATATATAAAAAGAAGTGTACATTTTGATTGTCACTCCATAACTCGAGAACGGATAGAAAGATTGCCATGAAATTTTTAGGAAAGATGCAAGGAGAGATGATGGTTAGTTGATTTTGAAATCCCAAATCGGTTTAGCCATTCTTGAGTTATGATTTTTTTTAGAAAAAATTCAAATACATATATAAAAATCAAATTCTGTGTGTGTGTGTTTGCTATGGAAACGTATTTCCCACACTTCAATCATCACCAAATTTCGGCTATAGGTTCCCTCGATCAACACAAAGATTTTAGGCTTAAAATTATTTCTATATATAAAAGGGGCGTGGCACCTCCCATACAAATGGAATTTTTGGTACTGCATAACTCTGAAGGTACACATGCCAGAACATTGAAATTCAGTGAGGAGTTATATGAGGTCAATCCCTAACACAACCAAGAAAATGTGGAATTGGGAAAAACGGGGCGTGGCACCTCCTATACAAATGGAATATATCATACTTCATATCTCTGGATGTAGTAATGGTAGGACAATGAAAAATGGTAAGGAGCTATATGACGTTAAGTCCTAACACCTCCAGTAAAATGTGGAATTGGGAAAAAGGGGCGTGGCACCTTCCCTATAAATGCTTCTTCAGAATTTAGACCCACCAAAATTGGCAATGGAACCAGACTTTGCGTTTAGAAATTAATGCCGAATGTAATCGAAGCAGCAATCATCAGCGGTAAAAACAAAGGTGAAGGTGTGCTCATACCACGGATCCCAATGATTGCTACAGATTTACCATTAAATTTTAAGCTCTTAGTTTCCTGTACGCATTGCTTTTGCAATTACAATCAACAAAGCGCAAGGACAATCGCCTACTGTTGCAGGATTAAATTTAGAGAGTCCGTGCTTTTCCCATGGCCAGCTATATGTTGCTTGCTCTAGAGTTGGAACGCCAAAAAATATGTTTATCTTTGCACCGAAGGAAAAAACCAAAAATATTGTGTACCCATATGCATTACAATAAGATACAATAATAAAATATTTTAAACGAAAATCTCACCAAATATGCGTACAAAATTCAATTCAATTTACAGAACAATAAACTAAATTATCCACAAACAAAACGGAAAAAAATAACGCAACATTCATTCGATATCGGGCGTTACAACGTACGCCAGGTAAAGCTAGTATTTTTATATAGTGACCATGGTTAGACCCTTGCAGTCAAAGGGGCAAATTATTGATATTTAAAGTTTAAATTACAATTAAAACTAAATTTAGCTTAAATTAATATGAGCAATTTAATTCTCTAAAAATGGTTATGGTGGCATTGTTAAACTTTTTATTTCCCGGTTTGGTTATGCGATTATATTTTACTTTAATTTTAAATTCCCACATCTACTGCAATTGCAGTGAAATTAGAGAATTGGGTTCAGCGCTGTGAAAATAAATTTTAGGTACAGGCAGTATCATTCATACTGAATTTCTTTCTTTCTCTTTTTCCAAAAAGAGTTTGCCCTATTTTATTTAGGTATAATCAGTGTATTTGAGTATTTCATTCCAATTAATGCAATCAAGTGAATAACAAAGAAAAGGAATATTATTCCTTTTTAACACGCTTATATTAGCTTCACTTGAATGTATGCTAGTTTGTAAATCTCTAGGCTAGGCGCGCAAAGGAGTTAGACCCATCTAGCGGCAATTATTGAAGACTCGCGGCAGTGGGTAAACAACTCGCTACAAAACGAGTTGTGCTCAATAGCGGAGACACGAACCTCTGTGCTACGGTGCTATCAACATCAAATATCTAAGGCCCGGTTTATCAGTGGTTGGTTAAGCTTGCTTAAACTCTAGTCAAAATTAAACTCCAGTTAAACTACTGAGCAGTTCTTCAGTCACAGTTTAAGGCCATCTTTGGGGTATGCTGTTTTGTGCGGCAACATTGGTTTTTGTATTATCTAGATAATTTGTAGATACGGCAACAGCTGGATTTTGTTTACCCAACAAACATGGAAAAAAAATCTCCGGCGCAATATATATCTAGTTCCGGAAGTGATATCCAACATCATTATTTAATTATTCTTAAACCAAATAGTTCTCGAGTTGATATCATTCTCCATTCACTATCCAACCTTTGAGAAGTTTTGTAAAATTAAAAGTTTTCGAGTTGATCTCCAACGTCATTAATATTTTCCAATTATTATCCTAATTTCGAGATATTTTGAGAAATTTACGGTTCTCAAATGAATATTCAACACATTTCTCCAGTTGATATCTTACATTATATATCGAGTTGAGGTGGAGTCGAAAAAAATATCCAAGGAGGTACCACCAACACCAACAGCTGCTTATTGTGAGAAATAAACACCTGGCTGATAGCAGTAATGAAGCGTAATTAATTAAAAATAAATTATATAGGCGGCCACCGTGGTGTGATAGTAGCGTGCTCCGCCTACTACACCGAAGATCCTACATAAACATCATTGAATCTTACATTTGAGTCCAGATAGAGAACCACAAGTTGTTAATTAATTATATAGGCGGCCGCCGTGGTGTGATAGTAGCGTGCTCCGCCTAATACACCGAAGATCCTACATAAACATCATTGAATCTTACATTTGAGTCCAGATAAAGAACCACAAGTTGTTAATTACATTTTTTCAACTTAAGTAACAGCATGTTTTGCTTTATAAAAAGTTCCCTTTTTGAGTACGCTATGATTTTCGAGTTGAGCCACTGTTTCGAAACAACTCTTGAGATTTTAGAAGTATGCCTTGTTACCAACATCAGCTGTAGTGGTACTCAAGTCCAAATATTTGTTGGGTATATTCGACGCCATTTCGTACGAACGCAAATAACTGATATGTTAACCAGAGTTTAAACATGGCAGATCGGCCGCTTAAGCTTAGCTTAAACTTCAGTTAAAGTAGACTGAAAAAACTGCAGAATTAGTTTAAGCGTAGTTTAACTGACAAACTGAGTTGAAATTGTACTGAAAAACCGGGCCTAAGTGGATTGTAGATACTAAAACGGCACCATATTTGCGTGTTTTTTAAACTATATTTATTTTAATCCGAAGAATGTCTAAAAGATTTATATTCACTATTGCGGAATAACGAAAATGTAGAGCAATTATTTGTAGCTTCAAAGGAATAATTATTCCAATGGAATGTATTCTTAGCAACTCTGCTTTTCAGCCACGTCACTACTGACAGATACAAATTTGAAACAGTAATTCTGGTCTATTTAAGAGGCAGTGTTGAACTACAACAGAAAACCACTCTTCGCAGAAGTGCTATTTTAGCCCCAGTAGACAGTTGAAGCAATGCCTTCAAAGTCTCCCACTGTGTCTTCAACTAGCGTAAGCTCTTGTAAAGCACAGACTGAAAGGCCCACTTTGTTGGTAAAACACCTGGTTTTGATAATTTTCAATATGCGGAATAAAATAGTACCAATGTACGCTTATTTATACCCATAACTTATTAAATTTTATGTTCAAGTTTCATATACTATATTTTGATACTCTCTACGTACTTAAATGTAAGCAAAATATATAAAAATACGGTACCATTATAAAATCGGAGCAAAAATTTAGCTGCATGAAAATGTGCAGCATTAAGTAAGGTATTTCCGTCCTACGTCCCGTGTGCTTTGTAGACAAAACTTCTCACTTACACGCGCCGCCACAACTTAGTATATTTTACATATGTATATGCTATTACTAAATCTAAAGCTCAGTCACCAGTTGTTAGAAATATACAGTTCTCTGAAAAATAATAGGGACAGAGCTGCAACAAAACTTCATTTCAGTAGATTCGAAGTATGCCGAGCAAATGGTTTTCAACTAACTGCATATTATTTTTACTCAGCCTTAACATAAATAAATACCGTTTAAAAATCCAAATTATTTTAACACATTTAAAAGAAAATCATTCCGTCTTCAACAAAGTCAGTGAACGGTTGTGCGATTTAATAAGGAAAGTGTATCATTTCATAGCCTCGACGTAAATATTTATACTTAAGCCTGTATTTTTTAATAGATGCTGGCAGATTGATATTAATGTCTACTACAATTTGGAATTTTTCGCAATTAGTAGATATGGGAAAGGGCAAGCTTTGCGATCCGAAAACGCGAGAACATATTAAAAACATGGTGAAACAGGGGAAATCGTACGAAAAAGTGACAGATTTACTTAAGATTAGGTGGAAAAACGCAGTTGAGTGGATTCCCCGGGGTGAAATGTGTGGCAGAAAACCAAAAATCACACCGATTAGAAAAAAGAATCCTTTTATTTCATCCAAACAAATTAAAAGTGAGTTAAATATTGATGCTGAATCGTCAACTATTCGCAAAACTCTTATTAAAGAAACTATGAAGTCCAGGAGCCCCAGAAAAGTGTCTATGTTGTCCAAAAAGGACGTGCAACAAAGACTAAAATTTGCGTTGGAACATGTGTTTTGGTCTGAAGAATAGTGGGGTTACATTCTTTGGTATGACGAAACAAAAATAAATTTGGTTTAACTCAGACCGAGGTATTCATCATGTAAAAAGACCGCCAAACGCAGCATAAAATCCTAAAAGTACCATAAAGACCATAAAACATGGTGGCGGAAACATGGTCTGGGGAACATTTTCATACAATGGTGTGGGACCACAATCCCCAGATGTAAAAAATGTGGAATACCGTAAAAGCATCAATAAGGGGAAAGTATCCAAGTAACAATGGTGGGCTTTGGGAAGTTATTAAGGATTCATGGAATGCAATTCGGGTTTCGGTCTGCCAAAAATTAGTTGATTCCATGCCGAAACGATGCCGGTCAGTTATAAACAACAGTGGCTTTTCAACAAAGTATTATGCCCCTATTACGGTATACAACTCAACTTAGTTGAGTTGTAATTAAGACAACTCAACTTTAAGACAACTCAACTCCTGTTTGGTATTACGAATTACAACCTATTTCAGTTGAAGTTAAATTTGTGCGAATAGGATTAATATCCAAACAGCAAAAATTGCATTTACTCTAAAACAGGATTCCCAGGAGTAGTGATTAGTATCAATGGGACCCACGTTCGCATAATTTCACCTATTTTGGCTGCATCCGAACTGCGGCCAGCCTCGTCCAACTTCGGAATGGCGCTTCATAAATGTGTACAAAATTGTTGATAATTTTTTGATTAAAAAAGGTTTAACTACCCGCTTTAAATTTTTTGTTTTTTTTGGTAGCGTTTTGTGCACCATCGAACTCTTATCTATGGTGGTATCAAAAGACACGTTTCGATCTCCGTTTTTAGGATTCGAAAGCGGAAATTAAAAATTTTATTTCTGTCGAAAAATATTTACAAAAACCCACAAAATGGCCCGAGTATCCGAAATATGAGGCCCGTTCCCCAGTTTTTTTGCACAGAATATCTTTCTGCGTTGGCGCCCTTTGGCTGCGATTTGTAAAAATAACCCTCGGTGGGTCCAACGCCTTTCTGCATTAGTGTGTACAAAAAATCTGGAAAAATACAACAACCAATTGAAATTAGATTTTATTAGAAATTAAATCCTAAATCGGAGGTCGAAACGGTGCTTTTCATACCAACTTCGAAAATTTTTTTTAAAAATTAGGTGATGAACGTCTTGTAAAACGTTACATTTTTTCAAAACAACTGCAAAATTGTATGAGACAACTGCTAGCAATCAGTTGTAAGATTTTGACGTCTTTGACAACTACACTAACACAAGGTTGTAAACGGTAATGCCACAAAAAGTTGTAAGACTATACAACTCAACCGATATTTTTTTTGACAGGTTGAGTTGTAATCTGTAATACCAAATTGCGAAATATCAACCCAACCAGAGTTGAGTTGTAAACGGTAATAGGGACATTAAACTAAGTAGAAACTAATTTTTAAACTGAATACAAATTGGTTTATTTTTTTGGCCTCACATCGTTACTTTTCACCCCAAACAAGGTGTCCTTATTTTTTTTTTTTTCACATGTTAAAATTGCAAGTTGCATTAAAAATTAAAAAAAAGCAACAAATTAGTTAACACCCTTTGAATTTTTCACCTTTTTGAATCTGCATGAGAATCATAAGGAGCATGATACTGTCCTTATTATATTTCACATAACTGTACATCTGGTCAATGACTAAACTAAACTGTATTTTCAAGCTAATTGAATTCCCAAAAGCAAAGGCGACGAACGTTTTCAGAAAATAACTAAGCGATTTAAAATATTTATTTCGCTATCACAGATCCGTTAAAATTATCTAGACAAATAAGCTGCAAAGGCCTCCTGTTAAACCGAAATGTGGTAAAATTCAAAATTCAAAAAAAAAATGTGTTCAATCTACCTAAAGCGTAGCTAAAATTAAGAAACATTTAATCGTAAATATTTATAAAAATAACTTTAATGCCTGTACAACCTATACTATTTTTTAGAACTTAATGTATTTAACTATCATTCTTTTTTATAGTTTTCGAATTTTAAAAAATGTTTGAATGCTTAAAGTTTAGTTTTTGAAAAAAGGGGAAAAGAGAGCAACCTTAAATTATTATTTATAATGTGAGTGAGTGTGTGCGTGTTTAAGGAAGTGCGATATGTATGTAAGTATAATAATTTGTGAAATGTTAGGTTCCGTAGCATTGGCCGTGATGGCGGCTGAGCACTGAATGTATTTTGAAATTTAACTGTGACTTGGACGCAGACGAAAGTGAACAAAGTGAAATACAAAATTTCCTTCTCAAACGCTCGTTCGCGCGCACTTTGCTGCTTTGGGAAAATTTGTTGAAGAAATCTGTTTAATTATTAGAGCGAATAGGGTGGTGAGCCATGTTATGTGAGGTAATATATCCCATTTCGCATGCATTGAAATGCTGTATTCATCCATCTTGTTGTGAAATAAAAACACAAAATGTTTTTTAAAGTAAGAATTCTTGTTTCTTTGCTGCATTCATTTGTCAAAAATACTTAATTCCATTTTATCAACTGGTTTTTTATCTTTCTATCATTATTTATAGTATGTATTGTAACAAATTAATTTTGTTGCTTTAAATTTTGATTATTTTAGTATTTATTTTTTAGTTTTTTTTTTTTTTTGCTAACAAAATATTAGAACATTTTAAACACCAACCAGACATTCGGTTCTTTATTTTTTTGGTTGTTCACATTTGTCTTTTGCGCGCGAACGAGCATATGGGCGTTCGCGTTTGAGCAGCTATTACTTATTCTGCACTCAAATTGTGAAGTCGAGAAAGAGAGTAAGCGTGCAGTATTTGCGTTTGTGGGCGAGAATATACTTATATATATATATTCTCAACACATCCACGCGCATATGTGTACATATATTGTTTTCACCTTCTCAGCTTCCGACTGCGCATGCGCCATCAGCTAACTAATAATCAACCAGTCAGCACAAAAAAAATGCAACACAACAAAGCACAGTTGCGCGCGCGCTCATCAGTGCCAAGGCCACAGAAAGTTAATTAAAGGATGATGGTGACCAGCCGTTACGCCAGCGGCAGCTGCTGCAGCAGCAGCGGCAGCAGTGGGTGCTAATGTATTACTAGAAGTGGTA
Organism: Eurosta solidaginis; assembly: GCF_040869045.1. NCBI lineage: Eukaryota > Metazoa > Arthropoda > Insecta > Diptera > Tephritidae > Eurosta > Eurosta solidaginis. The sequence continues at coordinate 67,031,533 of NC_090323.1, read as the reverse complement.
GTACTGGAGGAATTTTGTTGGTTCGGCAACATACCTTGGCTGCTACCGCCGCCGCCACTGCTAAAGCCCAATTGTGCACAGTATTGTTGCTGTTGTTGTGCATGTTGTTGTTGCTGTTGTGCATGTTGCTGCTGTTGCGATTGCGATTGCGGTTGCGATGGCTGTTGCCCGTATGGGCGGAATGATTGCTGTTGTTGATGATGTTGCAGTTGTTGCTGTTGCTGTTCAGACGGATGCTGAATTACTGAGGCAGCAGTATTTGATGTTGTATTTGCTCCTGATGTTTCTGCAGCCGCAGCAGCTGCTGCAGCAGCCATATGAGCTTGTGGTCGCTTTTTCGGCAATATTTGCGTTTGTGAGAGTATTTTAATGCCATGTGCATCATCACCCGACAAAACAGTACCTTGTTCATCAACAGCATCAGCTTGCTGCTGCTGACTCGTTTGCTGTTGTTCACTTGTGTGACCTGCTGTATGATTTGCAGCAGCATCATCGGTGCTATCTGTTTTCGTACGTTTCGGTGCGGTACCAGCAGGTGGACGTTGATAATTTAACTTTCGTCCACTCTTTACCACAGCAGGTGGTGGCGAATCATCACGCTCACCTTGCAAAAATTTCAAATAGCTATCCATGAATTTCGTCTTTTTCTCACCAATCGATGTACCAACAACAGGCTTACGTTCGCTACCTGGTGCGGCACCCATACCAGCTGTTGGTGTTGCGGCTGCTGGTGCACCTGTTGTTGTCACACCACTTGCTAAACCATTATTCGTAGGGGCTGTTACTGTTGGTGTACTCCCAACACTACCGCTTTGAGTTTCCGATTGCGGATGGCGTATGCCAAAGTTAGTGGCACTACGCCCATTGCTATTAGGGTTTGAGGCAGAGTTCGCATAACCTTGCTTGGGTGCAACTGCATCGGTAAGGAAATCTAATTCTTCTTCAATATTGGGTACAATTACTTTATTACTAGCTGCAGCAGCTGTTGTTGCATCAGCATTTGGTTGTTGTTGCTGTTGTTGTGTTTGTTGTGCTGTTTGCTGTGGCGTTGGCTGCTGTTGTTGTTGTGGGGACTGTTGCAAAGGTTGTTGCTGCTGTTGTTGTTGTTGTTGCTGCTGCTGTTGCTGCTGATTAAGATTATAAAGCGTATGCTGAATGGCGCCTGCTGCTGTGGCAGCAGTTTGTTGCATACATGCAGAGTACTGTGAAGCAATTTGCTGTGGAAATGTGCTTGAATAGTACGATGACAAATTCGTAAGATGAGCTTGTGATTGTGCTTGCGATGATTGCATATGCGCCGGCTGTGGTATTTGCTGCTGCTGTATTGGTTGTTGCTGTTGCTGCTGCTGTGCTGCAACTACTTGTTGTTGCTGTTGCACTTGTTGCTGTTGTTGTTGCTGTTGTTGCTGTTGCTGCTGCTGCTGTTGTTGTGCGGTATGTGGATTCACATATGTTGGAATGCTAATGGCAGGCGTTTGTGCCACTGGCGATGGTGTATTATTTTCAATTTTTAAAGGTGTATTCCATTTACTATTGAAATCATAGTAGGTAGCCTGTTGTTGCGTCTGTTGCTGCTGCTGCTGTTGTTGCTGTTGTTGTTGCTGCTGCTGCTGCTGTTGTTGTTGCTGTTGTTGTTGTTGTTGCTGATGATGTTGTTGTGCTTGTTGTTGTTGTTGATGATGTACCACTTCTTGTTGTGGACTACGCACCGTTGCATAATCATTGGTGACGAGCGTCTTTTTCGGTTGCCGTTTACGCGGAGTTTTTGCGGGTTTCGCTGGTAGCTGCTTGGCCTGTTCTGCTTCAACCTGAAAAGAAATAAGCAAAAACAGAACGAAATTTACTTTTAGAAAAATGATGTGAAATCTACGAGTTATTTATTACTAACTTAAAATGTAGAAAGTAAATAAAAAGGGAAAACTAAAAAGGGAAGCGTATTTTTTGTTGATTTGTTCTATTATAAGAATGAAAGCAGTCATGATATTTAGGTGAAAAGTGAATGAAATGAACTCAATAAAGCGAAGAGTGCCGCATTAGAACAATGGATTTTTCTGAAAACTAATTGCAGAATATCCACAAAAAAACCAATAATTTCGTGAAGGCAATAACTTATATGTGATTGCAAAAATACCCCCAAAGTTCACTTAAAAAAGATTTGAGTTATGGTGACCATTATACGCTGTTAGTAACTGAATATTTGTAGCTAAATCATTATCGTTATATAACAACAAAGCTAACATATTATAAATTTTACCTTGCCGAACTTTATATTACAGTCATTTAGAAATAAAAGCTTGTACGCATTCGCATAACATTACCCTCGGGATTGTATAGAGTGATTGAAGCATTTGTTTTTAGAATTTAACACATCGGCTGTCAACCTCACCTATCCGCGGCGAATCCTGTTTCACTAACAGACGAGGCTCTGGGGTTGGGGTGGGGAGGGAGAGATGGCCTGAAGGTTTAATGTGGCCATATAAGTGTGCAGTGTTTCAAGCGCCAATGCGGCCGGCACGGCATATAGAAGTGTTGGCGTTTTCCTCAACACGGTCGCGATTTTCCAGTGGTTCGACCAGCCTTTTAGGCGTAATACTGCTATAAAACTTAAAAGCAACATTTCCTGTTCGGGACAGAATCTCAAACTATCACTATTATTTTAATGGTCTTTCTGATTTGGTCATACTTTGAAAACTTGCAGCCATGTCAGAATGTCATTATACGTTGGGAGCTTTCGAAAAATAATACAAGTACTTCCGACGGTTTCATTAACGTTATCATTAAGCTAAGTTCTAATTGTATAAAACCACGCTTGTTTTGTGCTTAGAATAACTAAAACTATTTGTTTTTCACGAAACAATCGTTAAATAAGCAAAAAAAAAACGGGTCTGGCAAAATTGAGATAGCGATAACGCCAAAGTCATAACCATATTGTTACTTAACCATATCTATTGCCATGGGTTATTGATGCCTTAACCTAAAGTACAATGTGACAATTTCATATCTAAAACAAAAAATGAAATATGCAAAAAGGTAATAAATTCACCAATTCAAGTATTTTTAGTTTATGGATATGGCGAATAACCAATACCCAATTGGTTGGCTATGGTATGGTTATGGTTGGGGCGTTATGGTATGGCTCCATTGACATTATAACATTGATTTCCATAAGGTTGGTTGGATCAGCAGTTTTATGGATATGACAAGTTTGCCGCGAGCTTAACACCAACGGTGTCAAAGAAAGCTGTTTGAACACACTTTTACAACCAAAAGCTCAATTAACTCCACAGCTTTTCATAAGGTCAGCAGTTGGGTTTAGTTTTGTAAGTTTTTTTGTTCTTCCCAAAGAGAAGCTCGGCCTTAGATCTCTTCGCCTTACATTTATTTATTTTTTTTTTTTTAATAAAGATTAATCTTTTTCCCTTTTCGCCAATATCAATGTCGTTTCGAAAAGTGGGTGAAAAGTGAAGTTAGCAGCTTTTAGTTCCTCGGCAATCATAGGCCACATAAATCAAATTTGAAACTTTTTGCGAGATTTAAGAATTTAACGAGTAAATTTTTTTTTAATTTTTTATTTTAGGTGTTCTGAAAAATTAGCGGGCCGGTACCTACATGTTTTATGCCGAATACGAACGGCATCGGTAAGGCAGATTTCCGCTGAGAAGCTTTTCATAGCAGAAATACACTTAAAGTTGTTGCCAAACTATTGCGGAGGGCCCACCCTATTTAGAAAAACTATTTCTTAAATATTTGATGGTGCTTTTTCGGGATTTGAATCCAGTCCCTTCGGTTTACTATCACACCGACGGAATTAATAAATAAATTTTTAATAATAGGCAATAACAAGTCACGTATGGCGTTTTCGAACCCACAGCTGCTGAATACGGGGTCAATATTGACAAATATTACCAAAGATAAGGAACACTACTAAGAACACCTCCGGCTTTCACAAATTTTAAATGTCTTTGTTTCATGCTTCTCTTTTTTTCTGGCAGCACTCTCAGATTTTTGTCCTTTTCCATTTTCTACTAGGAAAGACTGGAGCTATATATTTTGACAAATAACCTTTTCCTTAATCCCAGAATTGTAATAGATAGTTAATTAATATTTACGAAATAAAGTCAGTCAAGGCGATTTGCGCTATTTCATATATGAAAAAGTATAAAGAAACGTCAAAAATAGACGTCGGCTGTTGCAAATTATTTTGGTATGATATGAAATATTGTATAAACGCCTACCGAAATCGGTCGGTTTTATTAAAAAATCCACTATAATTTAATAAAAATAAATATTAAGAAAAATACATGGTAGTAAAATTTTTCAGTATGAAGTGCACTTACAATTTTTGCAAGGGAGTGTACTAGACAAAAGAAGTCTTAGCTTACAGTTAGCTTAATTAAATCACAAATATTCTACCTTATTACTACTTAGTTCAATGTGAATCAGTCACATATGTAGCTAACTTATTTTACTACACTTAAAAGGAGGTTCTAACTACCAACAACACACTAAGCCCTTTGCACCATTTCTCAGTACATTAAAAAGTTTATGTTTATTAATTTTATTATCAACCTTTAAGTTTTTGGTACCCTTTGAGTTACATTAATATACCGGAAAGCATAAATACAAGGAATCCTGTACAGCATGGTGCGTTGAAATAGTGTCAGGGGTAAACTATTTTTTAATATTCTCAATGTTTATAGAGTACCTAAAAATATTAGCTTTTCCCGAAACCTTTCAATAAGTAAAGAATCATCTAAAATGCGTAAGCAATCCTTTTTTATTACGATTTCACAACCAAAAAAATTAATTAATTTTGAATGTAGATAAATTACTTTTTGAGTGAGAAGTGAATTTAGCGCCGTGACAATCATGAACCACAAACTTGAAACTTCTTGCTAGATTGAATTTAGTATTTTTTTTCTTTTTTTAGCAAACTATAAGGATACTTTCGGAGCACAAATTTTTTGGCTTATTAAATTGTGTTGCATTAAAATGCCACTTTAAAATGACTGTATTCTTTAAGTTTCGAGCATTATTAATATGAAAACAAAAAATTACATATATCTTTACATTATGTGCTAATTTGTGGTGAGATTTTCTGTACAAATTGATGAGAGGTATTGCAATTTATTGCAGACTCCGGGCGGCATCTACCAAAATTTCTGATTTTTGTTTGTTGAACTTTTCAGACGGAAAAAACTAAACTAAAACTTTTTTGTTGTAAGTAGCTCATGGCGCGTTTCAGATTCAAATACCATACTATATTTTAAAAGTTTTGTTGTATGAAATTTTATGAGCTTGACGCAAATTTTTATTTGATAGGTATTCTGTTTTATTGTAATGGAAAATCACCTCACGAAATTTTCGAGGAGTAATGCCATCGTGACAATCCTCTGTTGAAAAATACTAACCCGACTGCCGTAATTTATGTTACATGTTGAAATACATTTTTTATAATAGAATAAACCCTAAAAATCATTAAGAGGAATGAACCCGACTTCAAATGTCATTCGCGTTTCGTGTTTGCAAATAGTTTCGGTTTAGGTTTCACTACTTAAAATTGATTTCGCTTTATAATTAACAAAATGAACATGTGTTGCATCAGGCTATTTAATATATGTGGTTGCAGATACAGCAGTTTGTTTATTAGTTTTTCTCAAAACACGTTGGAACTTGTTCTTGTTCCAATTTAGTTTTATTCCTTGCTCTATTTCATCGCACATCACTGTTTGTATGTATATAGAAGATGTAAAGGAGCCATCCAATTATAATTACAATTTTGCATTCGTGCCTTTTAATATTGCTTAAAAGAGATTTGTATGTAGTTAAAACAGTTATTATAGCAGCATTCTTACACTCGCATCTTCCTCAAAAATTGTGATAGTTAAACGTCACAGTTTCAAATACATACAATTCGGTTTGTTTAGTTTCACTCCCTTTTGTTAAATGAAAAAATAAAAAAATATTAGTTACAGGAGAAATGTTAAAAGGAAGCAATGCTTAATGAGGAAAAGTTAAAAGAAAACAAAAACAAAGAAACAAATTTGCAAAAAAAAGAAAAGGTGAATACAGAACAAATCTTTATGCATTCGACAGATTACACAGGCCTGCGAAGATGTTTTGCACGTATATATGATGCTACCTGAAAGCTTTGTGTGCGCTGAAAACCAATTATTATTATTATCCTACACATCAGAATATTTGCTAAATTGTTAAGAAATTGATATTCAATTTGTAAGTATTTTTATCTGACATGGAAAAGTAGCCTACTTCCAAATTTTTCTGCAAGCAAAGCATAAGAATAAGGGCCTGTTGTTGTTGTTGTAGCGATAAGGTTACTCCCCGAAGGCTTTGGGGGTGTTGTCGATGTGATGGTCTTTTGCAGGATAAGTACCCGATACGCTCCGGTAACACAGCACCATTAAGGTACTAGCCCGACCATCTCGGGAACGATTTGTATGACTGCATTAAACCTTCAGGCCATCTCTTCCTACCCAACCCCCAAGTTCCATAAGGAGCTTGGGTCGCCAGAGTCTCGTCTGTTAGTGAAACGGGATTCGAAGGTGAGGTTAACAATTGGGTTGGAGAAACTGTACATATATTGCACTACACAACCCCTATTACGAAGGTTCGTTTCGCCTCAGAGATGAATCACTAGTGTATTTGCACCGTGTTAAACGATGGCAACATTTCATTTCATAACTGATTTCGCCTTCCTGTTTTAAATTAAGTAAGAAATGAAAAGCCCGAACGAAAATAATAGAGAATACCAGGGCTAGGCTAGACGGAATCGGTTGGGGGCGAATCGTTCGTCTGAGCTATCGTTCGCAATACAGAATGAAGCCCTAAAATTATTAATTTGCTTTGCACACGAGGCTATGCGTCATAGCCGCCTATTAGACGCTGCATGCGAAATCTGTACGCTTTGATGTCGAACACATGTACTTGAATGGAGAGCTGCACACGAAGCGTAAGCTGCATGAAAGCGATAAAGCATGAAAGCTTCATGTAGCTAAGCGTACAGCAATGTTGGTCGTTGACCGTACGTACGCTTGAAAAAAAGGAAGAACAAGATGTTTGTTTACATTTTTTGTATGAAAATTTGTGTAATTAGTTAGAAAATGTTATTTTAGCTAATAAAAGTGTGTTAAAGGTATATTACCAAAGCGAAAATGTGAATTCAACACCACAAAAGCTTGGTTGGACATTGTTGAAGCGATTAAAATGCTAAATCGTGTTGGACACTAGAAATCATTTTTTTCTCTAGTCCGCGGTGGTGTGAAGTTGCCTTTCATAATTTACAAAAGCACGGGGATGCAAACAACTTTTAATACCTATTTTCCTTTGGTTTCGGGGACGGATATACCTGTAGAAATTTAATTTCTTATTTTTTCAATAATTGTTTGCTTTTTGTAGCGCCGCTCGAAAGTAGCTTCATGTGCAGATCCTGAGGCGTAGAGAAATCGTAGCTACATGTCATATCTTGTACGCGTCTATGAAGTTGCGCCTCGTGTGCATCTTGCCGTTGGGTGCTTTCACACTTTGAGGGTGAAATTATTTTTCCCACTCGGTACTTTCCTGACATTTTTCACAGTGAAAAACTGTAATTTAACAAATGAACAGGAAACAAAAGCTTGCTTTTTTTATTGTATAGTGAGAATGTTTATAACAGTGCTTCGCGAAATTTTGTAGGCGAATGGGCATGGCGAAATAATCTCCAATTGCTAAATCTGAAGTTCTTTTATATTTACATATTTTTTCTAGGTTAACCTTTTTTTTAATGTAAATAAAAGTCCAGCTGTGTTATCACGTTACCGAATTAAAATTTTATCAAAAAATAATCAAAAGCAATAGCGACGCTGCAAATCAAAACAGTCTGCATTTTCTTTATGATTTATTAACTTTCAAAGTGAGACATTTTTAAAGGTAATTGAGAGAAAAAAATATTTCAATAGCTTTCAGTGGAACACAAATCGTTAAGGACCACATCTTTTCGCTCTCAAAACTGAAAAATGTATATTCTGCAGGCCTATGTAATTCATGTTAGAAAGAAATCATAATACGTATTAAATACAAAGTGCATATGTACATGCATACGTATATATAGATATGAGTATGCATGTATGTACACAGGTGGATTTGTGTTTGTGCATATGTGGTATGTTGTTGCCATTGTACCATCACCAAAAAGATCGGATGCCTTGATTAGGAATCATGGAGCGGTCAGTAAATTACTATAAAACCAAATTAAAATGGAGTAAGATAAATTTCAATAAGATATAAAATCATAATTTTATAATAGCCGTTTTTTACACGTATATACGCCTACATTTGCGGGTAAAAAAACGCTTATCCTCACTTAGATAATGTTTAGGAGACCCATTTAGCGGCAGGGTTAAATAACTAGTTACAGAACGGGTTGTACCGAAAAGCGTACACACACACCTCTGTTGGCCATAGTGTATAACCTATAGCTGAATCGGTTGCGGTGAATAGTGGACACACACCATTTGTAGAGGTAATACATTTCAGTTGCATTAGAGTATATTGCGTATTGAAATTAAGGAGTACTTTCAGAAGTGCAGATAGGATTTAACGCTTAGCAGTTCATATAAAGTTTAAGGGTATATGTATATAGATGTAAAAAAAAAAAAACATAGCTAATATATAATAAAAGTGCACATCGTAGGCACAATATAGTCGCGTGAGTGTAGGATCACCATATAGGGCACTTTTGAAACAAATCTGATACGGCGTTCTTCAAAAATGTTCTAAAATAAGACGTTTTCTACCGGCAGCTGAAATAGAGTGATCGTCCTTGTTGTTGTTGTTGTTGTTGTTGTAGCAATGCTCGCCCCACCTAATAGCCGCGACCGATCACAAATTGTCATCAATATCCTCTAACGGCAGTCCACGGAAACTTGCCGTTTCAACAGGGGTGGACCATAAGGAAAGGGGTGTTAGAGGCGTTGGTTCCACATTACAATTAAAGAGATGGTTGGTGTCATGTGGGGACACATTGCAAGCGGGGCATACATTTTGTATGTCGGGGTTGATTCTGGATAGGTAAGAGTTTAACCTGTTACAGTATCCAGAACGAAGTTGAGCAAGAGTGACACGCGTTTCCCTGGGGAGTATGCGTTCCTCTTCTGCGAGTTCTGGATATTTTTCTTCAAGTACTGGATTCACCGGGCAATTCCCGACATAAAGGTGCGACGCCTGTCTATGGAGTTCACCAAGGACCTGCTTGTGTTTTTTCGCTTCATACGGCTGGGTTCTCAGGTGCCGTATTTCCTCAAAATGCTTACGGAGATGACTCCTTAGGCCCCTAGGCGGTGCTGGTTCGTCAATCAGATGTCTGTTGGGATGCCCAGGTTTCTGGGTATTCAACAGAAACTGTTCGGTCAGCATCTCATTTCTCTCCCTGATGTGGAGTATTCTCGCCTCATTATGCAGATGGTGTTCTGGGGACATAAGAAGACAGCCCGTGGCGATTCTGAGAGCAGTATTTTGGCAGGCCTGTAGTTTCTTCCAGTGGGTGGTTTTTAGGCTTGGCGACCATATGGGTGACGCGTAGCACGTAATCGGCTGGCTAATTGCTTTGTATGTGGTCAAGAGCGTTTCTTTATCTTTTCCCCAGGTACTGCCAGCAAGGATTTTATTACGGCTCTGAATTCTTGGAACAATTGCGGTTGCGTGCGCACCAAAATGTAGATCCTGATCAAACGTCACACCCAAGATTTTGGGGTGTAGGACAGTCGGTAGCGTAGTGCCATCGACGTGGATGTTCAATATGGTCGACATTTGGGGCGTCCATGTTGTAAATAAGGTCGCGGAAGATTTAGTCGGTGACAGTGCCAGGTTTCGCGAGGTGAAAAAACTGGAGAGATCAGGGAGATAGCCGTTTATTTTATTGCATAGCTCATCGATCTCTGGGCCTGGGCCTGTGGCCATTATTATGCAGTCATCGGCGTAGGAAACGATTGTGACTCCTTCCGGTGGTGAAGGTAGCTTAGATATGTAGAAATTAAACAAAAGCGGGGATAGGACACCACCCTGTGGCACCCCTTGTTTAATTCTCCTTTGTTTTGATGTTTCGTTTCTGAATTGCACCGATGCCTGCCGACCACCCAGATAATTTGCGGTCCACCTTTTAAGACATGGGGGAAGGGTAGACCCTTCCAGGTCTTGCAGTAACGAGCCATGGTTGACCGTATCAAAAGCTTTTGATAGGTCTAACGCTACGAGTACTGTTCTATGGTGGGGATATTGATTCAAACCGCAATTTATCTGGGTGCTAATGACATTTAGCGCGGAGGTAGTGCTATGGAGTTTTCTGAAGCCATGCTGATGAGGGGCTAGCTGCAAATGTGCTTGGAAATAAGGGAGCAAAATGGCTTCAAGCGTCTTTGCCACTGGCGATAGGAGAGATATCGGACGATATGACTCACCTACGGTAGCTGGTTTCCCAGTCTTTAGTAGCGGGACCACCTTGGCCATTTTCCATTTCTCGGGTATGACAAAGGTGGAAAGAGACAGGTTGAAGACATGCGCTAAATATTTGAAACCCTCTTTCCCTAGGTTTTTAAGCATCGGCATGGCTATGCCGTCTGCGCCCATTGCTGTGGATGGTTTAGCGCGACCAATGGCGTCCTCAACCTCTCTAGCGGTGATGGTAATTGGTGACGCGCTGAGTTTGTGTTTATGTGCGTGTCTATTGGCTCTCCGTCTATCTTTGTCGACCGTAGGATGCATTATATATTGTCGGCAAAAAGCGCTCGCGCATTTATTTTTTCGCATCCGACAGCACCTTATCGCCAAAGGCGATGGAAACTTTGTCTTTGCGCTTAGTCGGATTCGATAGGGACTTTACGGTGGACCAAAGTTTACCTACACCGGTAGAGAGGTTACAACCTCTTAGGTGCTCTTCCCATTTCGCCCGCTTGTGTTCGTCCACAAGCAATCTGATGCGTTGGTTTATATCCCTTATTTGGGGGTCGCCTGGATCAAGCTGTCTTATAAGGTCGCGTTCCCTCGCTAAGCTCGCGGCCTCCGCCGGGAAGTGGGGCCGGATTTCGGGAATTCTCCCGGCGGGAATGAAATGTGCTGAGGCGGATTCAATGACCTTACGGAAGGCACGCTCCCCTTGGCGGGCATCAGTCGGGATAGGGAGGGCAGCAAAGCTGCTGTCTGTTGCAGATTTATATTCTTCCCACTTTCCTTTTTTGAAGTTTATGAAAGTGCGTTTTTCGGTGACGATGAAGTCGGCGGGTACGCTCGAACGAAATAAGTATGGGCAGGTGGTCGGATGCCAATGTTACCATCGGCTGCCAGTTGACGCAGTTTACGAGTTCTGCGCTCACGATTGAGATATCTGGCGAGCTATGACAGCTTCCTACCATACGTGTGGGGGCGTCTCCGTTTATTGTGCAGAACGTCTTTTCGTCTATCTGATCCGCCAACATCTCACCCCTACCATCCGCCCGCAAGTTTGAATGCCATAGGTCGTGATGGGCATTGAAATCGCCTAAGATAATGCGATTGTTACCAGTGAGTAAGGCCTCGATATTAGGGCGGTATCCACTGGGGCAACAGGTGACAGGAGGGATGTAGATGTTGATGATTTCTAGATTTGCATCGCCTGACCGGACAGATAGGCCTTGACGTTCTAAGACATTGTCCCTGCGGTCGATGCCAGGATCAAATATATAATATTGCACAGAGTGGTGTATAATAAACGCGAGGCCGCCTCCATTTCCGCTCTCGCGGTCCTTCCTGTGGACATTATAACCAGAGCAGGTCTGCAATGCAGATCTTGCTGTGAGTTTAGTCTCTTGAATAGCAGCAATGCGGATGTTGTGCCGTTTCATGAAATCGACTAGACGGGGGCAGGGGCTGATGCTCAGCATTGCTACCAGCTTTACTACGAAGGTAGTAGTTATGAGTGGTATCAGCTGTTTGAGTTGTTGGCGCCGTGGGGCGCGAGCAGCAGCGGGTACTTGTTGTGGCTTGCTGAGCAGCGAAGCTGCTGGAAGGTAGTGGGGATACGCTTAGGCGTAGACTACGGGACGCCCTTGGGCGTGAGCAGCAAGGAGCCACAAAAGATTTATAAAAGTTACGTGGACGCCGGCTTTTGGGATCAAGCCCAGAACAACCTGTCCGATGCAACCATCCCTTGCACGAGACACACTGAACACAAAGATCGATGAGCTATGCAATAAAATAAACGGCTATCTCCCTGATCTCTCCAGTTTTTTCGCCTCGCGAAACCTGGCATTGTCACCGACTAAATCTTCCGCGACCTTGTTTACAACATGGACGCCCCAAATGTCGACCATATTGAACATCCACGTCGATGGCACTACGCTACCGACTGTCCTACACCCCAAAATCTTGGGTGTGACGTTTGATCAGGATCTACATTTTGGTGCGCACGCAACCGCAATTGTTCCAAGAATTCAGAGCCGTAATAAAATCCTCAAATCCCTTGCTGGCAGTACCTGGGGAAAAGATAAAGAAACGCTCTTGACCACATACAAAGCAATTAGCCAGCCGATTACGTGCTACGCGTCACCCATATGGTCGCCAAGCCTAAAAACCACCCATTGGAAGAAACTACAGGCCTGCCAAAATACTGCTCTCAGAATCGCCACGGGCTGTCTTCTTATGTCCCCAGAACACCATCTGCATAATGAGGCGAGAATACTCCCCATCAGGGAGAGAAATGAGATGCTGACCAAACAGTTTCTGTTGAATACCCAGCAACCTGGGCATCCCAACAGACATCTGATTGACGAACCAGCACCGCCTAGGGGCCTAAGGAGTCATCTCCGTAAGCATTTTGAGGAAATACGGCACCTGAGAACCCAGCCGTATGAAGCGGAAAAACACAAGCAGGTCCTTGGTGAACTCCATAGACAGGCGTCGGACCTTTATGTCGGGAATTGCCCGGTGAATCCAGTACTTGAAGAAAAATATCCAGAACTCGCAGAGGAGGAACGCATACTCCCCAGGGAAACGCGTGTCACTCTTGCTCAACTTCGTTCTGGATACTGTAACAGGTTAAACTCTTACCTATCCAGAATCAACCCCGACATACAAAATGTATGCCCTGCTTGCAACGTGTCCCCACATGACACCAACCATCTCTTTAATTGTAATGTGGAACCAACGCCTCTAACACCCCTTTCCTTATGGTCCACCCCTGTTGAAACGGCAAGTTTCCTTGGACTCCCGTTAGAGGATATTGATGACAATTTGTGATCGGTCGCGGCTATTAGGTGGGGCGAGCATTGCTACAACAACAACAACAACAACAGAGTATGACCGTCCTAAAAAGATTCTTTTCTGGCAAATGCAGCAAAACCATTTCTCAGGACCGGGGTCAGGAGACGGACCCGGATTGGGTTCGATACTTTCCCGGAGTAAGAGAATATGTAGCAGTCCTGCTGCAAGGAGCTGCTGGGAGGATGACAATTTGTGGGAGGGAAGAAACAATTTAAATGGGGTCACACTGAAATGACAGTCCTTGGTCGGGAAAAATCCCGAGTCGCTCCGGTACATAGAACCGACTGCCTTGGGAAGCGCCGACCGACTGCCTTGGATCGTCCTTCAGTCGATGATGTAAAGTAAAGCAATCAACCGAAATTAAGAGTGTTAACGGGAATTACAAGCCTTTTCTTTTTTGCTTTATTTTTGGAGAAATAATAGCTTTTTAAATTATAATCGAAACGATCATAACTTCAAGCAATTCCAATGAGTTATGGGTCTTAGGATATATCTGGGTTTAGGTAGATCTGTTTTAAGCGGTAACTTAAACCTACAGACCAAGGTTGAAATCGTGGAAAAAATCAATCCCGCGGCAGTTGGCAAAGTACCAGAAGGTGCTAGCGTTTTGCGATTACAACAAACTACAAATTTTTCAAGTCATAGCAACAAAATATTCTAGTTCACCTCAAGTTCAAAATATGCCAAGTTTCTCAGTGTCAGTTTAAACTACAGTTAAAGTTGGAACCCTTTTTAACCTTGTCACTTTCGTCGTACGGAGTAGCATGGTAAATGGCCCAACTGGCAAGGTTAAGCGTAGGCTACCTAACTAAAGTTCGAAATCGCACTAATAATTTGTTCGTTAATTTAATCGGTTTTATATTTTCATTCATAATTAACAAAAATTCCTTTCCATCCATATTTAACCAAAAAGTTCCCAACGCCATTATGGAGAAAAAAATCTGAACTTAGTTATATGTTTTATTATTTCTACCATTTTAATATTTAACTAACCGAATACAAAACAAGCTGTTTCAAAGGGCAAAGTAGTAAAGCGTTTTTATAGGTAACAAAATTAAAACGCAAAGCGAATCGAACTTATATAGATCTTAAAACAAATTAAGTAACTAGCATGGCAGGAAAACACGGAGATTGCGGTCGTCATTTAGAACCTTCTTCTTCCGTTGGGATTTTACGTCAAATTACTGAGCATAAAGGTTTTTGCTACACTGGCTAAACGTGTTTATTCGGTTATCTGACAGTTATTCTACATTCTAAAGTGTTGAATACAGTTTTTCCTCTTAATATTATATTAAAATGTGAAAATTAATTTAAGCCTTGTCCTTAAAGTTTAAGGATAATTATTTTATTTGGAAACTCTCCGTTGAGGGAACAAATTTTGTAACACTCAACTGACGGAAACATGTTTGCAACGTATCAAAAAAAAACGGTGACCGCTAAGAGCGTCCAATGATGATACAGACCTTTTTCTTGATAATCGAGTTAAAAATGAGCTTCGTCAGAGCAGGTTTACATAGAAAGCTTTGACCAGAGCTTAAACTTGTACAGATGTCATAAATATCTTAACTTTCCGCTTCGCTCTGCGCTGCCAAATAAAAACACTACCTCATCTGTCAAACTGAAGTATTGGAAAAAGGTCCAGAAATCTGGGCATCCCAACAGACATCTGATTGATGAGCCAACACCGCCCAGGGCTTAAGGAGTCATCTCCGTAAGCATTACGAGGAAATACGGCAACTGGAAGCACAGCCGTATGAAGCCAAAAAACACAAACAGGTCCTCAGTGAACTCCACAAGCAGGCGTCGAACCTCCATGTCAGGAATTGCCCGGGGAATCCTGTATTCAAAGAATAATACCCTAAACTTGCAGAAGAGGAACACACTCCCTAGGAAAACGCGAGTCACTCTAGCTCAACTTCTATCTGGAAGCTGTGACAGGTTAAACTCTTACCTATCCAGAATCAACCCCGTCATACCAAATGTTTGCCCTGCTTGCGATGTGTCCCCACATGACACCAACCATCTCTTCAATTGTAATGTGGAACCAACGCCTCTAACACCCCCCTCATTATGGTCCTCCCCTGTTGAAACAGCAAGTTTCCTTGCACTCCCGTTAGAGGATATTGATGACAATTTGTGATCGGTCACACCAATTGGATGGGGCGAAGCACTGCTACAACAACAACAAAAACAACAACAACAACAAAAACAACAACAACAACAACATTGGGGGGGAAAAGCATTCTTTGTAAATCTGGCCCAGTCGTCCGAGTACAGTTGAGTTGCAAATAGTGTCAAAGCTTTAACTTTGTTTCGTGTTTAATGGAATAAAACGCATTTAAATAAACTCACAACAAAGTCAACACAAAGTTTTAGATTTGATACTATGAAAGCCTTAATTGACAGCTGACGGCAGATAAGCAATTTAGACGATACTTCTTTTCTATAAAATCTGACACTGAAAATAACTTCTATTCGTTGCTCCAACAAAAATAGAAATATGTTTTTTTATCAAATTTGTTAATAAACATGTGTATTGAATATTGCAATATTTTTTTTTTAATCTCTTTTGGTTAAGCAGTAATAAAGGTTGCAGTGTGCTCAAAGTAATATAAACGGTTAGAAAAAAATGTTTTTTGGCTCTCCTGATCAATTACTGAAAAACATTTCGTCGGCTTAAGGTGAACCTGCTACATTATAGAATTTTTTTTGATACAGTTGGATAGAGCAGGAGCTAATGCATCAACCAGGCAAACAGAATCTCAAATAATGGCCACCCATAAATTAAAACAACAATTTAATGAGTTGCTTTCCATAAAAAATTCAAATAGTTTTTGCCTGTCTTGTAAAAGTTTTTTGTTCTTCAAATGGACCTAAGCTGGGGATATAACTATTTTACTGGCGCGCCGACGATATGTAATTGAAAATTTTTATTATATTATTTATTTATATATTATTTAGACCGTACCATACGTATAAAAAATTTGAATGCATATCTCAATGTTTATCGAATTCGGTTTCTATATTGATGCTTATCACCATTTCTACGCAAAAACTAGTTACATACAAATAATACTATTCAAAATATTGTATCCATCAGGCCTGAAGGTTTCCAAAATCGACGATCCCTCGGATTTAGAAAAGTAAATTGCAGTTAAAGCAATAAATGGGAAAAACTATGTTAGAAAAACCGTATACCAAATCAGTGTAAGTTTTGATACAGCGAAAATCACAAAAGTACCCTGATATCCCTCCTAGTGCGACTATTGCACAGTTTTTATAGAAGTTGACCTCAGGTTAACATTGCCATTTGGCTGCTTACATAGGATTTATCTAGCTCATATTAATAAAAGCTGCCAATGTGGAAGGGTTAATCTTAATTCAATTTTAACTGCAGGCCGCGGTCATTTAAAAAAACCGCGACTAAGTATGTTTAAATTAAATGTGATGATTGTAAACATTGAACTCCTAATTTTTTCATATTCTACCACTAGTCATAAATTGTTTCAACTGTTTTCTAAATTAGTAAAAATTAAATTTTAATAAATATAAATGGGAAATGTGTGCGTTAGGTGTTAGGAGCTATGTGTTATGTTATAAGCCAATAAATACAATTTAAATAATAAAACTCAACAAAAAAAATTCCAGCTTAAATAAAAATCAAAGTCAAAGGGCACCACAACAACAAAGATGCGCAAATGCAACAATCAACACAATTTAACAAAAGGTTTGAAGAAAATATACAAATCGAAAAATTATAAAATACAAACCTTGGGTATTGTTTGAATCTGTGACGCTTGGGAAGACGGAGTTTGTTGCTGTTGATTATTTGCAGCCGTTGGTGACACCAGCATATTTGCCACCATATGCTGACGTCGCTGTTTTTCAACTTGTTGCTGTTGTAGTTTTTGATTATTATTGTATAAATTTTGTTGCGCTAACAAATGCTGCTGTTGTTGTTGAGCTTGTTGTTGTTGCTGTTGTGTATGCTGCAATACAGATGAATTGCTGTTACCAATAGTAGCGCCCGTGTTGGGATTGTATAGCGTTTGTTTAATTTCAAGTCCAGGTGGCAAATTAAATATCAAACTTTCGCCCACATCATTGTCAGTGACATAGCCTAATTGACGATTCTCTTGTTTAACTTGTAATTGTAAAACATTTTTCACATCTTCTGTGCTAGCACCACCGCCGTCTGTTGAACCATTGGTATCTTCAATTTTAGTCCAGCATGCCGAAACATGCTGTTGTTGTTGCAACTGCTGCTGTTGTGGCTGTGTACTTTGTATCACAGATGAATAGGCTACAGTGGAAGCCGCAGCTGGTGACACTGATGCTGTTGCAACATTGCGTCGCACCGCTGGTGATTCTGCACCTGTACTGCCACCACCACCTGTCTTATAGACAATTACTTGTGGCGATACTGCATTATCAACTGCAACTGTTAGAGCTGGCGTAGAACTACCAGCAGCATATGTAGCATTTACGTCATTTTGCTGTATTTGTTCAACTTGTATAACTTGTTGTTGTTGTCCTTTACGTACAATTTTATAATTTTTTCCGTCAATGGTATAATACATTTCACCATCATTGTCAATTGAAGCTGTAACTTCCTCTTCTTGTTGTTGTTGCTGCTGTTGTTGTTGTTGCTGCTGTAACTGCTGTTGTTGTAGTTGTGTTTGATATATAATTATATCATTGTAAGCCTTTAAATCGGCTGCTTTCTCCTGTTTGATTTGCTGAAAATGTGCAACACACGCGTCGCAAGAATTCAATGAATTTTATTTGATTGTACATATTATATATGTATGTAGTTTTAGATGTGTGATTTGATTGTACGTCATACTAGAAACTATCAAGTTTTCGATGATATTATATTGACGGTCTCAGATATATATTTTTTTATTAAGATATATGTTTTTATACATAAGTAAATTAATACATAAAAAATATTTAAAACAAAACTGTATACATATTCATAATTGAAAATTGGTTTCAATGATTTAATAAGCGTCACAGAAAGTTAGTGGAAACTCTTAATCGTTAAAAAATAGGAATTGAGTATAATATTTATTCCTACAAATAATAAGGATTCGGTATGGAGATAGCTCGTATGTGTACTAAACAATTTATTTGGATGGCTGCCTATGTTCTGGGTTATGACAACTCACAAGAATAGTTACTGAAATCATATTCGACGATATTTCTATTTTACTAATAATAGATAATTTTCCTCCAAATTTTCGACGTTCATGCTAACATAATACCTAAAATTACAGAAATAACTAATTTTACTTTGTTATTGTAATTTTCGAAATTCCCCAAAATGGCGTTAAGACTTCAATGCAATTGTATAACCAATACTTTATGTAGTCTATGTGTACCCAATTCTTTAACTTCTACTCCCCATAATAGTTCAGTCATCGAATGAGGTAAAGTAAATTAAAATAAAATCGAATTCATCTAAAACCCAAAACTAGACTAAAATTTTTAGTCAAAAAGATTTACTAAACGGAAACAAACACGAAATTGCCCAACAACCTACTCACCACCTTGTCCGCCACTAAATTCAACTGTTGCTGTTGTGCCTGCAGTTGTTGGTGTTGCTGTTGTTGCGATTGTTGTTGCATAGCCAAAAAAGTATTAGATAGCATTGGTGTATTCCAACTAAGCGTTGTTGATGTAGTTGCAGATGTAGTAGGCGATGGCGATGCACCGCTCGATGAGGAATTTTCACCATAATAATTAGAAGCATTATTTGCTGCCGCAGCTGCTGCCGATGAGACAACGGCAACAGCAGCTTGATTTTGAAAATTCGTCAATTGCTTATCTAACGTTGATGGTATTTGTATTTGACGCACAGGTGTATTAACCGCGCTTGAAGCGTAATGTGCTGGTTTAGGTTGGGCGCTTGCTGCGGCCGCATGATGGTATATTTGTTGAAATACCGGATTATATCCGCTGATTGGTGAAGGGGACACAAAACTGCCGCTGCCAGCAGCTGCTGCATTAAAACTTGCCGCTATACCTGAATGAGCCGCTTGTAAAAATAAAGATTGTGCAGGTGCCAAATGAGGATGTTGGAAATCTTCCGCAGAGCCACTACTCGAAGCAGATGGCACAATACGATTATATGCATAAGACCACGGACTTGAATTGGGATCCATATTATTTGGTATCAATGTTCAACGGTTTGTAAAATGAAATCTACAATATAAAACAAATTAGTTGTGCACGAAAATGTTTTTAGTTTCTTTAGTTTTCTTGTTGTGGGGTGCGTTCACCGAAAACAGGTACAATAGAATTCGCTTCGAAATATATGGATTAAAATAATTCACCGCCAAAAGAACTTATACAAAACAGCGAGTTCCATAGCAGCGGGATAATGAATTTTTTTTATACATAATTACACACTGCCAACTCAACATTATGCTACTTTTGCTGTGGAAAACTCATGTACATAATAGACATGCATAACATATATTGGCTTATCTAAAGTATGTATGCTGATTGGATTTCAGCGCTTCCCCCACAACATTACAAGTACACGCACTTGATTCCGATTAATGCTGTAATATACTCTCAAGCCGAAAAATTTTAGTTTGGGGTTTTATTGCATGTCCCGCACTACTCCAACACCCGCTTAGCATTCGGATCTAGGAGCACCTAAAATCTGTACTTTGTCTTTCGTTATGTATCTAGCTGGATTACGACTGTTGTGGCTGCATAGCAAAACGTCTCGACCGGTCGTTCTATACGCCGTTGCCCAGCGCTGTCGCCTTGGGTGACTCGTCGCGTTCTTCTGCAGCTCGTTACGTTGCGCTTGTGGCAAAAATTGATATTTTTTTCTATTTTAGGTATCGAGAGTCTCAAACTCCACTTAACTGATATGAAGAAAGTTCTTATGATGACTTTGCAACTATTTTTTTCACAAAATTTACAATTTTTTGTTGTTAATTTTAAAATTTTCCACACTTCTATTCTGTCTACTCGCTATTACACAGTCCGAGCGCCATTTTGAGAAAAACATTCCCACTCCGAATTCGACCGAGGCTAGCTAGTCCGAAAGTGTGTATTATCTGCCATGATGACAAACGTCAAAAACAGGGTCGCATTTAAAAACATACCATTTCAATCTCTTGCAAACCATATTAGGGCCGTATTGTGTCGAATATGATGCATTCAATCACACGCATAAAATTATTTCTTAGAACGTAATAGTTATAGTCTAAAAGATTGTACAACCAGATCTTCGCCATTTTAAAATGCTAAAATTTTCGCAGCGCATACTACTAACTGAAGTAGGAATGTTTGTATGCCATGAAGCTGGAGACATAGTGATAATACTTTCAGAAAAAGTATCGATACCGATACTCATATAAAATACTCGTACCGAAGTATCGATGCTAATAATCATACTCAGTAAAAGGTATCGAGTATACTTGTTCCAGGTGAGTACTTTGGAATTTTATCAAAAGTGAACAATAATTGTTTTAATGGGATCGTATATGTTGAATTTAATAGAATACAACTTTGGAAGTTTATTGTATTTATTAGTCCCTCGGAATTGATAAGTTAATTTATTAATTAGAGATTATTTGGTCGTTCAACTTAAAGCAAAAATATTAGTTTTTAAATCTTTCTCCGACGCGTTTCGACACGTTCTTGTGTCTTATGCGGGAGACTACGTATTTATTCAGTCAAGAAAACATAATAAGAAAACATTTGCAAGTTCTATTGCATACACACCTTAACATAAATCATAAGGGGGACTCATGTAACCGTATAAATACCTTATAAAGTGTGTAAACGTATAAATTTATCTAGTTTACGCACGAGCTGTCAAATTTTGTATGAAAAATCATTTACACAATTTGTATAAATTTACGCGCACATTTCATTGTGTAAACGCGGTAAACTCAAAGGAATGCAACCTTGCAGACATTACAGACGGCATTTTCATCAAAAATCTCCAACATCAGCAAGTAAAGGCGTTTTAGTTTTGATTTTTCACTTAATCTTTGTATTTTTTAATTTGTATATCAATCAAAAAAATTTTTTTGGAAATAATAGGGGGACTCATGATAGCATATAAACTTATAAGGTGTAAAATTATTTCCATTTACACACGCGGTTATATGAACGCACCTAGTAATACTCTTGATAAACTTGATTGTTTTTCAGCTGTATTATTGCCAAAAAAATTTTTTTGATTGTTGTACAAATTAAAAAATACCAAGATTAAGTGAAAAATTAAAACTAAAACGCCTTTACTTGCTGATGTTGGAGATTTCTGATGAAAATGCCGGCTGTAATGTCTGCAAGGTTGCATTCCTTTGAGTTTACCGCGTTTACACAATGAAATGTGCGCGTAAATTTATACAAATTGTGTAAATGATTTTTCATACAAAATTTGACAGCTCGTTTACGCACTAGATAAATTTATACGTTTACACACTTTATAAGGCATTTATACGGTTACATGAGTCCCCCTAATACAGCTGTAAAACAATCAAGTTTATCAAGAGTATTACTAGGTGCGTTCATATAACCGCGTATGTAAATGGATATAATTTTACACCTTATAAGTTTATATGCTATCGTGAGTCCCCCTATAGGCTTCGAATAAATTACACATACATACAAAACGATATCCATTTAATATATACAACATTATACAGTAGATGTTCTTTAATGTTAAAGAGCGGTACGCAGATCACAAATAATTGCTCAAGAAAAATTTAGACTTTTTCGTGCGTGAAAAATAGTTGTGTGGAACTAATTTTGACGTTTAAAAATCCACGGTAAATAGTGAAACAAGTAAGAATAAGAGCACATAAACAAATGAAATGTAAAGAATTTCACTTCCCTTATATGTGCCCATTTCTCCTCCGCCGTGAAGTTCACTATGCGCTATTTGCGTTTTGGTGCTGCAGCTGTTGTTATTTCCATATCTGAACTAAAATAATAATTATTTATTGCAGAGAAATTAACCTTATTACCTTCTTCTTCAAGAAATATATAGCACTTGACATATTTCTTGCGGAAACCGGTGTTGCCGTATGCAAATTTGATGGAAAAATAGTAGTAAATTAGCGTACTAAATTTCTTGTAAACTGCGTACTACCTCAAGAAAATTTACCACAAGGAATTTTCTTGAGCATTTCTTGAGCGTTTTTTATATGGAATTTTTACTTTCTTGTGATCTGCGTACCGCTCTTAATACTTATAGCGTTTTCTTTTCTGGCAAAAGTGTTACGCTTTTTGTACGCCGCGCAAGGGTTGTAAATATAGTTTGTTCTATTCTAAAAAGCAGTTAACGCCTTTATGGGGTATTTCATTCTTTTCTGAAAATTGTTTTCTGCACGCAACACAAAAGCGTTACACTTTTACCCTGCATAAAATGGCGGTGTAGCAGTGCAACTCTGCTAAACCAGCTGATCGTGACAATTTATCGTAACGTCGCATATTTTTTTAGCGAAGAAAATTGAAATGAAAGAAATAGTTGCTAATGAATTTTTATTATCATTGACAAGCGCGTTTGTGAAAATCAGCTAATACACGGGGTAGCCATTTATGTTCTTTCCATGCACTATAAATGTTGAAAATTTTCTGGGGTAGGAGTAACTCTATTAAGACTTTACCATTTACTTAGGCAACAACTTATTTCAGAAAAGAAAACGCCATTAGTATTTGTTTAATGTATGTAACATCAATTGATTTAAAGGAAATTTTTAATTAGAAAAAGTTTTTCTAAACGGGTCGCCCCTCGGTGGTTGTTTCGCAAGCACTTCGAATGTATTTCTCCAATGAAAAGCTTCCCAGTGGAAATTCATCTGCCTTACAGGTGCCGTTCGGAATCGGCATAAAATATATTAGCCTCATTAGGAAATTTAAAAATAAGGAGCTTTAAAAATAGCGCGGCATAAATTGGAAGAGAAGCTCGGCCTAAATCTCCTCGGGAATAAATCGCGTCAACTATTTTG
The DNA here is from genome assembly GCF_040869045.1 of Eurosta solidaginis. Taxonomy (NCBI): domain Eukaryota; kingdom Metazoa; phylum Arthropoda; class Insecta; order Diptera; family Tephritidae; genus Eurosta; species Eurosta solidaginis. Next base: position 67,008,260 of record NC_090323.1, on the reverse strand, counting down.
TTTATGGCATTAAACGTGATTTGGAGGGATTAGCTAAATAGAAGAGTATCAGAACGACTGTTATTTATTTAAACCCTTATACTATGAACTACCGTATCTCTACTGGTAGTATTGTTGCGTACAATATACGACTTTGAAATTTTATTAAGATTGAAACTGTAATCCCCTTTTTAGTAGGCGTGGTCCTTATAAGCTTTTATTCGGCGGTCGCCTTGGTTGTTGTTGTTGTTTTTGTAGCGATAAGGTTGCTCCCCGAAGGCGTTGGGGAGTGTTATCGATGTGATGGTCCTTTGCCGGATAAAGATCCGGTACGCTCCGGTACCACAGCACCATTAAGGTGCTAGCCCGACCATCTCGGGAACGATTTATGTGGCAACATTAAACCTTCAGGCCATTCCCCCCTCCCCACCACCAAGTTCCATGAGGAGCTTGTGGTCGCCAGAGCCTCGTCTGTTAGTGAAACAGGATTCGCCGCGGATAGGTGAGGTTGACAATTGGGTTCGGAGAAGCTATATATTGCGCTGGCAACCTGAAGGGTTGCGCTACACAACCCCTTGAATCTGGTATTTTAGACGCCTCTTACGACAGGCATACCTACCGCGGGTATATTCTGATCCCCTAACCCGCTGGGGCCGCCGTGGTGTGATGTATAGCGTGCTCCGCCTACTACACCGAAGATCCTGGGTTCACCCCCCCCCCCCCCCCCCGGAAAAAACAACATCAAAAACTTTAGAAACAAGTTTTTTCAACTAGAAGACAATTTTTCTAAGCGGGGTCGCCCCTCGGCAGTGTTTGGCAAGCACTCCGAGTGTATTTATGCCATGAAAAGTTCTCAGTGAAAATACATCTGCATTGCAGATGCCGTTTGGAGTCGGTATTAAACAAGTAAGTCCCATCCCGCCAATTTGTAGGAAAAAATAGGAGCACGACGCAAATTGGAAGAGAAGCTCGGCCTTAAATCTCTTCGGAGGTTATCGCGCCTTACATTCTCAGCTGAGCAGAGCTCACAGAGTATATTAACTTTGTTCGTATAACGGGAATCCGTAACGGCATAAACTAATCGAGATAGATATAGGCTTCTATATATCAAAATGATCTGGGTGAAAAAAGACATTCCTTTAGCCATGTCCGTCCGTCCGTCTGTAAACACCATAACTTGAGTAAATTTTGAGGTATCTTGATGAAATTTGGTACGTGGGTTCCTCCACGCTCATCTGAGATCGCTATTTAAAATGAACGAAATCGGACTACAACCACGCCCACTTTTTCGATATCGAGAATTTCGAAAAACCGAAAAAGTGCGATAATTCATTACCAAAGACGGATAAAGCGACGAAAATTGGTAGGTGCATTGACCTTATGACTCAAAATAGAAAATTAGAAAAATTTTGGACAATGGGTGTGGCACCGCCCTCTTTTAAAAGAAGGTAATTTAAAAGTTTTGCAAGCTATAATTTGGCAGTCGTTGAAGATATCATGATGAAATTTGGTGGGCACGTTACTCCTATTGCTATATGTGTGCTAAATAAAAATTAGCGAAATCGAATAACGAACACGCCCCTTTTAAAATTTTTTTTTAAGTCAAATTTTAACAAAATATTTAATATCTTCACAGTATAAAAGTAAATTATGTCAACATTCGACTCCAGTAATGATATGGTGCAACAAAACACAAAGATAAAAGAAAATTTCAAAATGGGCGTAACTCCGCCCGTTTTCATTTAATTCGTCTAGAATACTTTTAATGCCATAAGTCGAACAAAAATTTACCATTCCTTGTGAAATTTGGTAGGGACATAGATTCTATGACGGTAACTGTTTTCTGTAAAAATGGGCGAAATCGGTTGAAGCCACGCCCAGTTTTTATACACGGTCGACCGTCTGTTCTTCCGCTCGGCCGTTAACACGATAACTTGCGCAAAAAACGATATATCTTAACTAAACTTAGTTCACGTACTTATCTGAAGTCACTTTATCTTGGTGTAAAATATGGCCGAAATCCGACTATGACCACGCCCACTTTTCCGATATAGAAAATTACGAAAAATAAAAAAAATGCTATAATTCTGTACCAAATATGAAAAAAGAGATCAAACATGGTAATTGGATTGGTTTATTGACGCAAAATATAACTTTAGAAATAACTTTGTAAAATGGGTGTGACACCCACCATATCAAGTAGAAGAAAATGAAAAAGTACTGCAGGGCGAAATCAAAAGCCCTTGGAATCTTGGCAGGAATACGGTTCGTAGTATGATATATATAAATAAATTAGCGGTACCCGACAGAAGGTGTTCTGGGTCTCCCTGGTTCACATATTGGTCGACATCTCGAAAACGCCTTCACATATTCAACTAAGGGCTACTCCCTTTTAAAACCCTCATTAATACTTTTAATTTGATACCCACATCGTACAAACACATTCTAGAGTCACCCCTGGTCCACCCTTATCGCGATATCTCGAAAAGGCGTCCACCTATAGAACTAAGGCCCACTACGTTTTAAATAATCATTAACACCTTTCATTTGATACACATGTCATACAAACACATTTCAGGGCCAACCTAGGTTCATTTTGC